>NC_058085.1:387659620-387888839 GCF_014858855.1 Bufo gargarizans
GAGCATGGATACAAAAGTTTCTTTACCCCAGAATAGTTGTGAATGCAGCTCTGGAGTAGAATGCAGGATAAGTAACTCAGGATCTGTACAGGATAAATAATGCAATGTACAGTTGTGTTCAAAATAATAGCAGTCAGACATCACTAAGCTGATCAGTCACTGTTTTTGGTAGAAGTTATATTTCTACATGGCAAATAATTTACTAGCAGGTATAGTAGAGTAATAGAAATCCAACATACCCAACAGTCATGACATGCATGCTGCTGATTCTGTGTAATTGAATCACTAATTGAAAGGGGCATGTTCAAAATAATAGCAGTGTGGAGTTCAAGGAGTGAGGTCATTTATTCTTTGAAAAACAGATGGCAATTATTGCCCTTAAGGAAGGAAGGCAGCAAATGTAGCACATGCCGGTTACAGTGCATTTCTCTCTGAAATGCTGAGGAAAATGGGTCGTTCCAGACATTGTTCAGAAGAACGGCGTACCTTGATTAAAAAGTTGATTGGAGAGGGGAAAACCTATAATGAAGTGCAGAAAAGGATAGGCTGCTAAGCTAAAATGATCTGAAAGACGTGGAAGAAAGCGAAAAACTACCATTTGAATGGATAGAAGAATAACCAAAATGGCAAGGACTCGGCCAACAATCGGCTCCAGGAAGATCAAAGAAGGTCTAAAGTTCCCTGTGAGTACTGTTACAATGAGAAGACGCCTATGTGAAGCCAAGCTATCTGCAAGAAGCCCCCGCAAAGTCCCACTGTGGGAAATAAAAAATGTTCTGAAGAGGTTACAATTTGCCAAAGAGCACACTGACGGCCTAAAGAGACATTTTGTGGACTGATGAAAGTAAGATTGTTCTTTTTCGGTCCAGTGGCCGGAGACAGTTTGTCAGACGACCCCCAAACACTGAATTCAGCCACAGTACACCGTGAAGACAGTGAAGCGTGGTGGACAAGCATCATGATATGGGGATGTTCTCATACTACGGTGTTGGGCCTATATCGCAGACCAGGGATCATGGATCAGTGTGAATACATCAGAATACTTGAAGAGGTCATGCTGCCTTATGCTGAAGAGGAAATGCCCTTGAAATGGGTGCTCCAACAAGACAACGACCCCAAACACACCAGTAAACAAGCAACATCTTGGTTCCAGACCAACAAGATTGACGTTATGGAGCGGCCGGCCCAATCCCCGGATCTTAATCCAATAGAAAACTTGTGGGGTGACATCAAAAATGCAGTTTCTGAGGCAAAACCAAGAAATGGAGAAGAACTGTGGAATGTAGTCCAATCATCCTGGGCTGGAGAACCTGGTCACAGGGGCAGAAGGTGGCGACTCCGAGCAGCACAGACGTCCAGCAGTTCTCAGAAACAGCGGTTATACAACTAGATAGTAGTGACGTGATTCAAAGGAAAGCAAAATCTTCAAATCTTCAACTTTTTCAGTTTATATAGTGAATGTTTGAGTTTGTTAAGAAGAATACAAACACTGCTATTTTTTTGAACAGTCTAATATTCACTTTTCTTCAATTTTTTTTTTTTTTTTTTTGGAGGAACAACACAAATTTGATATATTTTTCTTCATGTTTTGATTTGGAATAGAATGTGTAGTGTTCCCAATGCATCTGTGTGTCTGGAAATAAAAGCTATTGGAAGCATTTTAAGCCTAATTCACTTTTTTTAAACACAATGCTATATACACCATGACTGCACCAGCAGAATAATGAATGCAGCTCTGGAGTATAATACAGGATGTAACTCAGGATCAGTGCAGGATAAGTAATGTATGTACTCAGTGATTGCACCAGCAGAATAGCGAGTGCAGCTCTGGAGTATAATACAGGATGTAACTCAGGATCAGTGCAGGATAAGTAATGTATGTACTCAGTGATTGCACCAGCAGAATAGCGAGTGCAGCTCTGGAGTATAATACAGGATGTAACTCAGGATCAGTGCAGGATAAGTAATGTATGTACTCAGTGATTGCACCAGCAGAATAGCGAGTGCAGCTCTGGAGTATAATACAGGATGTAACTCAGGATCAGTACAGGATAAGTAATGTATGTACACAGTGACTGCACCAGCAGAATAGCGAGTGCAGCTCTGGAGTATAATACAGGATGTAACTCAGGATCAGTACAGGATAAGTAATGTAATGTATGTACACCGTGAGTGCAGCTCTGGAGTATAATAATGGATGTAACTCAGGATCAGTACAGGATGGTAAATCCACCAGCAGAATAAGGAGTGCAGCTCTGGAGTATAATACAGGATGTAACTCAGGATCAGTACAGGATAAGTAATGTATGTAAACAGTGACTCCTCCAGCAGAATAGAGAGTGCAGCTCTGGAGTATAATACAAGATGTAAAGCCTCATTCACACTTGTGTGCTATACATGTTCTTCATGGATGGCACACGTCCCCGTTTATTTTATTGTGTGTATTCACACATCAGTGTTTTACCACAGTCCGTGGCTCCATGTTTTTAGCACAGATGCACGCTCTATTTGTTCGTGTTCACTGATCCATCACGTCCTTTATAGTCTATGGGTCCATGAAAACCACGGATCCAACACGGACGCCATCTGTGTTGCATTTGTGTTTCATGGATCATTGAAAATTATTTTTCAGTTGTTCAGTGTCAGTCAAACACGGATCCTTCACGGATGCATCACTGACGTGTGAATGAATGAGGCTCAACTCGGGATCAGTACAGGATAAGTAATGTAATGTATGTACACAGTTACTGCACCAGCAGAATAGTGAGTGCAGCTCTGGAGTATAATACAGGATGCAAATCTGGATCAGTACAGGATAAGTAATGTAGGTACATAGTGACTGCACCAGCAGAATAGTGAGTGCAGCTCTGGAGTATAATACAGGATGCAAATCTGGATCAGCAGATAAGTAATCTATGCACAGATTTACTCAATGTATTATGTAGAATAATTCTTACGTGCAAAGGTTGACATACCCTTCAAGAAATTCCTCCACCCTTTTTTATGGACTTTGGCCACAGCTGCAGAATTTTACCTCTGCTTACAACAACCTGCAGTCTGTGAATGGGGCACAACCACAGGCTGGCATAAAGCACACGGGCTGCATTGCCGTAGAATGCTTTGCCACTAAAGGAGATATTTCATAATTTGTGTTAGGCTCTAGCTGAAATGAGCACTGCAAATTCTGTGCACTTTTCTGTCATTGTCGCAGGTATTTTTCTCTCATTGTTTTGTGATAACATGGTGATGGTGTGGCTTTCAGCAGCAGGTACACACAGGTACGCACCGCTCTTGCCTCCTGCCGTACATTAAACACAAGTAAGAACAGAGTTCAGATACGGTTAGATTTTATTACGTGTTGGACAGATTATATACTTTGGCTCCTGACTGTACCCAAGCAGAAAACATAAGCTGCTCATTACATCAGTATAGTGTGTTTTTGTGTTTCGTACTTTTACATATTTTTTTTTTCTTTTTTAAAACCACATGCACAGATCCGTATTACAGCTGACTTTTACATACATACATACATATTCTCTCCTAAAGCCAGTCTTCTTGAGGAGAATATCTCCCACATACGGCACCGATGGATTATCTAACTCCGTTATGCATCACTCCCGAATTGTCTCCGTTATAACGCCTAGAATATAACTTCTATCTTGAGGATACAATTAGAACTACTATAATACTGCCTCCTATGTCCAAGAATATAATTACTAGAATACTGCCTCGTATGTCCAAGAATATAATTACTAGAATATTGCCCTCCTACATACAAGAATATAACTACTATAATACTGCCTCCTACATACAGTACAGACCAAAAGTTTGGACACACCTTCTCATTAAAAGAGTTTTCTTTATTTTCATGACTATTAAAATTGTAGATTCACACTGAAGGCATCAAAACTATGAATTAACACATGTGGAATTATATACATAACAAAAAAGTGTGAAACAACTGAAAATATGTCATATTCTAGGTTCTTCAAAGTAGCCACCTTTTGCTTTGATTATTGCTTTGCACACTCTTGGCATTCTCTTGATGAGCTTCAAGAGGTAGTCACCGGAAATGGTCTTCACTTCACAGGTGTGCCCTGTCAGGTTTAATAAGTGGGATTTCTTGCCTTATAAATGGGGTTGGGACCATCAGTTGCGTTGTGGAGAAGTCAGGTGGATACACAGCTGATAGTCCTACTGAATAGACTGTTAGCTGCTTTTTTCTTGCCATAATAAAAATTCTAAGTAAAGAAAAACTAGTGGCCATCGTTACTTTAAGAAATGAAGGTCAATCAGTCCGAAAAATTGGGAAAACTTTGAAAGTGTCCCCAAGTGCAGTCACAAAAACCATCAAGCGCTACAAAGAAACTGGCTCACATGCGGACCACCCCAGGAAAGGAAGACCAAGAGTCACCTCTGCTGCGGAGGATAAGTTCATCCGAGTCACCAGCCTCAGAAATCGCAGGTTAACAGCAGCTCAGATTAGAGACCAGGTCAATGCCACACAGAGTTCTAGCAGCAGACACATCTCTAGAACAACTGTTAAGAGGAGACTGTGTGAATCAGGCCTTCATGGTAGAATATCTGCTAGGAAACCACTGCTAAGGACAGGCAACAAGCAGAAGAGACTTGTTTGGGCTAAAGAACACAAGGAATGGACATTAGATCAGTGGAAATCTGTGCTTTGGTCTGATTAGTCCAAATTTGAGATCTTTGGTTCCAACCACCGTGTCTTTGTGCGACGCAGAAAAGGTGAACGGATGGACTCTACATGCCTGGTTCCCACCGTGAAGCATGGAGGAGGAGGTGTGATGGTGTGGGGGTGCTTTGCTGGTGACACTGTTGGGGATTTATTCAAAATTGAAGGCATACTGAACCAGCATGGCTACCACAGCATCTTGCAGCGGCATGCTATTCCACCCGGTTTGCGTTTAGTTGGACCATCATTTTTCAACAGGACAATGACCCCAAACACACCCCCAGGCTGTGTAAGGGCTATTTGACCATGAAGGAGAGTGATGGGGTGCTGCGCCAGATGACCTGGCCTCCACAGTCACCGGACCTGAACCCAATCGAGATGGTTTGGGGTGAGCTGGACCGCAGAGTGAAGGCAAAAGGGCCAACAAGTGCTAAGCATCTCTGGGAACTCCTTCAAGACTGTTGGAAGACCATTTCAGGTGACTACCTCTTGAAGCTCATCAAGAGAATGCCAAGAGTGTGCAAAGCAGTAATCAAAGCAAAAGGTGGCTACTTTGAAGAACCTAGAATATGACATATTTTCAGTTGTTTCACACTTTTTTGTTATGTATATAATTCCACATGTGTTAATTCATAGTTTTGATGCCTTCAGTGTGAATCTACAATTTTCATAGTCGTGAAAATAAAGAAAACTCTTTGAATGAGAAGGTGTGTCCGTACAGTCTGTACTGTATATGAACAAGATTCTGCTGAATGAGATACAAAACTGGATAATTCTCTCACGTGTTTGATGCCGCCAACACAGGAATTGCCATATAAACTTTACATTTATATAACTTATACATTTTAATGTTCTGTGAATAAGACACATCAAACCTGTTCAGTTCAGCATTTACTATGTTTTCCAAGTCGATGCCCTGGTGACTAATTTAGCGATACTGAAATTGCATGTAATTATATTGTTTTGTTGTGAGCGCTGCTACAATACTCACATGTTGGCTGTGAATGATACAGGTATCGGCCCTAAAAGGAATCGTTCAAAATAGAACGTCTCCGCGGGCTCGCTGTCTGCTAGGGATTAAGGCGCCGAGTACCAAGAGAAATTACTCCCCTAATGTTTGGAATAAAAAAAAATGTATAACAATAGAGAGAAATGTATTGTCCTGAATAAAATATTGTGGGTAAATTGCAGGTTTGTTCATTAACTTCTAGTAGGAATATAAAAAGTATGGGCACAACATAAACCTCTATGAAACAATTCTGTTCTAACAGTAGAAACTATTTCCTGTTGCTGGACATGGCTTCTCGTAATTCCTCTAGAGCACTTGCAGTAGACTGGTAGTCCTTGTTTGCTGCATCAAAGTAGTCGTCTTTGCTGTATAGCCTGGGACAGTATGAGCAGAGTCATCTCCATATTAGAGGACGGTGGATTTAATTACTGCTGGAGGCCCCGGGTGAGGCAGGCTAATAACACTTCCCACTACACAGAGGCGCAGTATACAGCTACCCTGTCACTCCCTGGTCTCTGGTGGAGGAGGCTGTTATTGGAGGGAAGGGGGGGTCGTCCATTGACGCTGATCTATTTCAGCCGCTATAAAGTGTGCTGTACTGATCATATAGGAAGGTTAAGTGTGTCGTCAGGGGGATGGCTGCAGTGCTACAGCCCCCTTTCGCCGGATAAACTACAGGGATGATGAGAGTCTGGTCCGCAGCGATCTGATATTTCTGGTGTATTATGGATATTGGGCAATGTCGCTCTAACTTCATTTTGTCGGGTCATAAAAAATAAAAAAAAAGTGAATCGGTCCCCCCGTGGAGTGTATCTAGGGTATTGGCACTATCCATTTCCAGGGACTGCCCTGAAGAACCACATAGCACTACGCCCCCCATCATTTCATCTTATTTTGAATATGTTTGTTTTTATAGCACTTTTTCTTCAACTCTAGAAACCCTCAAATGTGCATACGTGACATGACTTGGATGACGAACATGTTAGGTAGTCAGTCGTTTAGTCACCCTCGTCATGCAGGATTCCTTCACGGTGACATGCAGGTTATTTCGTTAACGTCATTTCACCGGTTAGATCCAGTTATTTATCTTCATTGCAGACTGCTAGCAGTACATTCACAACTTCTAGCAGGAATAATAAAGGCATGACCTAGCACAGAGTCATAAGAATAGATGCTCCAGAGTTATTACGTAGGAAATGTAAGTAGTTAGGATAGGGGCTCATTTAGATAGCTGTATGTATTTTGCTGTCGGCAAAAAATGCAGATCCATTTTTACGGACGTTTCAGCATGTCCGCAAAAAAAGTATTGCATTCCGCATTCTTGCGGACCCATTAACTTCAGTGGGGCCACGTACTGATTTTCACTGTTTAGTATAAGACATGTTTTATTTGTTTTGCGGAGTCGTGGAACGCGAGAAAAGATGCGGACAGCACACAGCCGACACGTGGTGCGCTCTCCTTCACTTTCAGGGACCCGTGTTAGAGATGGGTGGGACCCGCACCTGTCCGACTTTGATGGCATATCCTAGCAATAACTTAAGTGTTACTTGTGTCTCATCATAAATTCAGATGGCTGATCTGTCCCTCCCCCATGCTTTAAACTGCTGCTTTGCTTATTTGGTTTGCATATGGCATATAAGCACAGGTTCACCATTAGGGTGACTATAAATCAAAAAGATGATTTTGGTGTCTGTTGGACATATACTATGGGAAAACCGCCTTCAGTGACCCAAGTTTCCCAGGACTATGTAGTGGAATCCATTGTACCTACTTGGACTCCATTCATACTGGGCAGCAAACATTGCCCGGCCATCGTCGTTCTCGCCCTTCATAGATTGGAAGGTCCGGACTGCAGGTGCTCTCATGCAGTGGTACTGAATACGGTTCTTGGCGTTGCGGCCCTCTTGCTATAAATAATGCATGCGCGTGCAAGGTAATGTGATCTCCGCTGTTTGAGAAGAATGACTCTGATCAGATAATATTTCTTCCTTTCTCTCAGGACAATGCGGCTCCTTATCTCACAGCTGCTGGCGACGTTCTGTTATAGCTGAGCTTTTTATTGTGTGTGTGTGTGTGTGTGTGTGTGTGTGTGTGTGTTAAATTAAAATAAAAGTACAAATATATAGCAGAACTGGACATGCTGCGGATTTAAAGTTTGTACCACAGATCAATTTCTATTACAATTTTTTTTATTTTTTTTTTATTTCTTTCAGGGTGTAAGGCCTCATGCACACGACCGTTGTGTGCATCCATGGCCGTTGTGCCGTTTTCGTTTTTTTTTTCGCGGACACGTGATCCGTGTTTCCTGGCCGTGAAAAAAATACCTGTCCTATTTTTTTTTTCACGGCCAACGGTTCACGGACCCATTCAAGTCAATGGGTCCGTGAAAAAAACACGGATGCACACAAGATTGTCATCCGTGTCCGTTTTTTCCTATCATTTCAATGGCAAACTTGACTTTGATTTATTTTTATTTTTTTCATTTTTCATGTCCGTGGATCCTCCAAAAATCAAGGAAGACCCACGGACGAAAAAACGATCACGGACCTACGGACCCCATTTTTGCGGACCAAAAAACGGTCGTGTGCATGAGGCCTAAATCTAATTTGCTTTGTTGGTACAGTACTGTCGCTGTCTATTTTATGCCTGCAGCCCCGCAGGGAAAAATCCACAATGTATCTGCCACATGTGAACATACACTTCAAGGGCAATTCAAGTAACAGTTTAAAGAAAAAATGATAAAGAAGTTTTTTCCCCTTTTATATTTTATCTTGTGTTTTTATTGTCTCCCTCTGCTGACGAATAACTTTATATCACCTTCCAAGAGTGGTGGGGAAGAGACGGCCATGCTTTAAGCTAGCGCCTGGTTTGTGAAACTGTTATTCATGCCCATTAGGCCATTGTTCTGCCAGTCTGAAATAAAATATCATCCCCAGCCTCCTATGTACAAGAATATAGCTACTATAATACTGCCTCCTATGTACAAGAATATAACTACTATAATGCTACCTCCTATGTACAAGAATATAACTACTATAATACTGCCTCCTATGTACAAGACTATAACTACTATAATACTGCCTCCTATGTACAAGACTATAACTACTATAATACTGCCTCCTATGTACAAGACTATAACTACTATAATACTGCCTCCTATGTACAAGAATATAACTACTATAATACTGCTCCTATGTACAAGAATATAACTACTATAATACTGCCTCCTATGTACAAGAATATAACTACTATAATACTGCTCCTATGTACATGAATATAACTACTATAATACTGCCTCCTATGTACATGAATATAACTGCTATAATACTGCCTCCTATGTACAAGAATATAACTACTATAATACTGCTCCTATGTACATGAATATAACTACTATAATACTGCCTCCTATGTACATGAATATAACTACTATAATACTGCCTCCTATGTACATGAATATAACTACTATAATACTGCCTCCTATGTAAATGAATATAACTACTATAATACTGCCTCCTATGTACAAGAATATAACTACTATAATACTGCTCCTATGTAGGAGATAACTACTATAATACTGCCTCCTATATACAAGACTATAACTACTATAATACTGCTCCTATGTAGAAGGAGAACAACTACTAGAATGCTTCCAATACATGTTACACAGCCTGCTCTGAGGTACCGCACAAGGCGACATTGCTGACCACTCCTACTGTGTGAATCTTTTTTGTTAAAGGGGTAGCGGTACAACCATTAATATGACATCAGTGTTAGATCGGTTGGGAGTTTTATCCGTTAGGATACCAGCCATGAGATCACTACTATTCTCTCATTCATGGCTAGCTTCCTCTCCCTCTAATTTTGGAGTAGGGGATGTAGCTTCACAGTAAGAGGAGGGGGGTTGGGGGGGGGAAGCAGGAAGTAGGTGCTGTCGGCAATTAAATATACCCCACCGGTTTCACACCACTCTGCTAATGCGACTGTTCACATGGAAGGAATCCTTATGCAAGCAGCCCATGAATGGAGAATTTACACTTCATTAGGGTCCTTGTTAGATTTTATTTGGTTTCTCGCCTCATGTTCCCTTTTAAGGCTTCATTCAGACAGTGCAGTTACATTTTAGCATCCGTCTTTTGGCTGAAAAAACTCATCTGAGGCGGTAGGAGCCGCATTTACATGCAGCCATCATCTCCTCTGTATGGGGATGAATGATTGCTGCTGCGATCGCTAATCCCCATAGAGAATAACTGTTTATGGACAACAGATCCAGGACAACCTGCTGCCTAGAAATTATGATTTTGGTGTCCACAAAGGCCGTGCTTTCACCAGCGCTTGCTGATTTTATCTGGTGATCGGTGACACCTTTTACACAGGGCAATTATCAGGAATGATCCTTCCCGATTATTGCCCTGTTGTTGTCTGTGGACTCCACCAAAAGGAGCAGGAACCTCTGAGACAAATCCTGTTAGAGGGGCTATTTGGCCCACGTTTCCTGGGGTCTTATGGATATGAACTAGTAGATGACCCATCGTGCCTGTAACATGGAAAGGAAGGAGCGGCCAGGTTCCCTGGAGTAGTGACAACAGTGACCCCTTCAGGCTGTGACAACCTGTTGTCCAATTTACTGCATGTTGCCAGACTATGGATAAATGTACTGCGCTCATGTTGCACGAGGAAGGTTACCATACCGAATATGGCGCCTTTTGTAAAAAAGTGCAGTTCTCCTTTGAGTGTCCTGAGAATAGAAGGGTTCT
Organism: Bufo gargarizans; assembly: GCF_014858855.1. NCBI lineage: Eukaryota > Metazoa > Chordata > Amphibia > Anura > Bufonidae > Bufo > Bufo gargarizans. The sequence goes on from NC_058085.1 coordinate 387,670,083, forward strand.
CCGTAGATACTGAAAAAACACTTCCTGTGTAAAAACTCTAATATGTTGGTGACTATTTATTTATTTTATGCACTTATATAGCGCTACTATATTCCGCAGTGCTTTACAGACATTAGCATCAAGCTGTCCCCAATGGGGTCACAATTTAAGGTCCCTATCCGTATGTTTTTGGAGTGTGGGAGGAAATCTGAGAACGTGGACGAAACCCACGCAAACCCTGGGAGAACTGGTCGTGATGCAGAAAGTACATTGGATCTATACCGTAGCCATATGGAACGTTAAAAGCCGTATAAAGTGTGTGTGTGTGTATATGTATATACAGACGTGGACAAAATTGTTGGTACCCTTTGGTCAATGAAAGAAAAAGTCACAATGGTCACAGAAATAACTTTAATCTGACAAAAGTAATAATAAATTAAAATTCTATAAATGTTAACCAATGAAAGTCAGACATTGTTTTTCAACCATGCTTCAACAGAATTATGTAAAAAAATAAACTCATGAAACAGGCATGGACAAAAATGATGGTACCCCTAACTTAATATTTTGTTGCGCAACCTTTTGAGGCAATCACTGCAATCAAACGCTTCCTGTAACTGTCAATGAGACATCTGCACCTCTCAGCAGGTATTTTGGCCCACTCCTCATGAGCAAACTGCTCCAGTTGTGTCCGGTTTGAAGGGTGCCTTTTCCAGACTGCATGTTTCAGCTCCTTCCAAAGATGCTCAATAGGATTGAGGTCAGGGCTCATAGAAGGCCACTTTAGAATAGTCCAATTTTTTCCTCTTAGCCATTCTTGGGTGTTTTTAGCGGTGTGTTTTGGGTCATTGTCCTGTTGCAAGACCCATGACCTGCGACTGAGACCAAGCTTTCTGACACTGGCTAGTACATTTCTCTCTAGAATTCCTTGATAGTCTTGAGATTTCATTGTACCCTGCACAGATTCAAGACACCCTGTGCCAGACGCAGCAAAGCAGCCCCAGAACATAACAGAGCCTCCTCCATGTTTCACAGTAGGGACAGTGTTCTTTTCTTGATATGCTTCATTTTTTCGTCTGTGAACATACAGCTGATGTGCCTTGGCAAAAACTTCGATTTTTGTCTCATCTGTCCACAGGACATTCTCCCAGAAGCTTTGTGGCTTGTCAACATGTAGTTTGGCATATTCCAGTCTTGCTTTTTTATGATTCGTTTTCAACAATGGTGTCCTCCTTGGTCGTCTCCCATGTAGTCCACTTTGGCTCAAACAACGACGGATGGTGCGATCTGACACTGATGTTCCTTGAGCATGAAGTTCACCTTGAATCTCTTTAGAAGTCTTTCTAGGCTCTTTTGTTACCATTCGGATTATCCGTCTCTTAGATTTGTCATCAATTTTCCTCCTGCGGCCACGTCCAGGGAGGTTGGCTACAGTCCCATGGATCTTAAACTTATGAATAATATGTGCAACTGTACTCACAGGAACATCTAGTTGCTTGGAGATGGTCTTATAGCCTTTACCTTTAACATGCTTGTCTATAATTTTCTTTCTGATCTCTTGAGACAGCTCTTTCCTTTGCTTCCTCTGGTCCATGTCGAGTGTGGTACACACCATATCACCAAACAACACAGTGATTACCTGGAGCCATATATATAGGCCCAATGGCTGATTACAAGGTTGTAGACACCTGTGATGCTAATTAGTGGACACACCTTGAATTAACATGTCCCTTTGGTCACATTATGTTCTGTGTTTTCTAGGGGTACCATCATTTTTGTCCATGCCTGTTTCATGAGTTTATTTTTTTACATAATTCTGTTGAAGCATGGTTGAAAAACAATGTCTGACTTTCATTGGTTAACATTTATAGAATTTTAATTTATTATTACTTTTGTCAGATTAAAGTTATTTCTGTGACCATTGTGACTTTTTCTTTCATTGACCAAAGGGTACCAACAATTTTGTCCACGTCTGTGTATATATATATATATATATATATATATATATATATATATATATATATATATATATAAAAATATAATTTACATTTACATACACAGACAGACAGGAATATTTTCCAACGTAAGCTGTCCCTAGGGAATCCGCTGACCCAACGAATCCTTATGGCATCCTCAAGATGGCATGGTGGAATGCTATCCAGCTTACCGCCATCGTGTTCTAGATCCGGAGGAGCTGAGCAGATTGATATACAGCTTTATGGGAAAAGATTCAGTATATTTTGTAACTTTTTGAAATCCCTGCTGTTCCTGCACTTAGGAGTCCGGTGGGCGGTCCTATTAATGATTGACAGTGTTCCTTGTAGAAGTGTGTTTTACAGAGACCCTGAAAAGTGGGTGACGGGTGACATGCAGTAGTGTACATCACGGTAGTTAAAAAAAACGTGCAGTGGAGTTGCCCTTAAAGGGGTTTACTGGGATTTTTATTTAGATGGCTCATCCTCAGGACACCCCAACTAACAACTGTTTTAGGAGTATGTCTGGCACTGGTACTGACACCATCCGGAACATTGATGGAATATCTCAATATCAGATGGGTGTGGGTCCAAAGTCTGCAGAACAGGACCCCCGAAGTGTAGGGAGAGCAGCCACGGTTTACACCTATGGGAGTTCTGAAGATCGCCGAGTGTTGGCTAGGCTACTTCTGTCAGGCCCATAACTGTGAATGGGGAGGTGGCTGCACTTGCGCACTGTGGTCTCCATTCCCCGCAATGGGACTTCGGTAAATAGTTGAGCAGGGGTACTTGGCTATTTTCGGATGTCTCATAGCGACGAAGTGAGCACTGTCCTTCACTTTAGGGTCCCGCTCTCTAGATAGGTGCAGGTCCCACCCCTGGGACCTGCACCTATCCGACACTGATGGCATATCCTAGCTTTATGCCATCTATGTCCCAGATGGGCTAATCCCTTTTGACTACTGCAGTAACCAGCCCTCTCCACTACACAGTAGATGGCGCTGTGTAGCTCCAGTGCCGATTGCCAGGATCGGAGGTACTTCGACACAGCTGACCGGGCGGGTTGTGGTACTCCTTTAATATCTTCAAACCTGTTTTCATGCAGTGTCCTTGTTTGTCCACATTCGTTATTTCCTATGACATCAGAATATCCCCAAATCCTAAATTATTTGCTTTTACATTTTTTCCAATCTCCTGAACGCGCATTTTTTTTATTCCCTCCCCTATCATGGCCTGCGGACTTTTCTCTTCTGCTTTAACCGAAATGGTGAATATGATAAATATATCACTAATTTATTTTTCAAAATGAGCAGCAGGATGTCCGTCTCCCCCCGAGCAGCGGGTGTCGCTCTACCGCGTGGATCGGTCACTTGATTTGAAGGTGTTGTCACTGATGATTTCCAGTCTGGGACGGTCACATTTTAATTGCCTGCTCTCCGTTCTCATTACTCTCCTGTCAGCTCTGATGACTGAGATGTCAGCCGGGTGTATTTCAAAAAAATTTCCCTTAAAAATGTGCCATCACCTTAGGATTCTTCTTGCTTTGCCCTTCCTTGTCTTCCGTTGCCCCAATATACTTAGTCATAGTTGTATCTTGGGCCAGGCTGAGGTTGGTGGAAGCCCTGGGTGAAATTTTTGGTGAGGACCTCCATGCCACCCTTGTGCTATGCTTCCTGGTCCTCTCCACCGAAGTAATGGTGGCATTTCTAGAAAGGTTGGATAGACCTGAGATACAGTAGATAGACCTGTCCTTGGTGGTGGCCCCCTAGGAGCCCAATGTGGCGAAAGCCCAGTTGAATTTTCCACTCATTCCAATTTGGCCTATATTTTAGGCCTCCAACCATTTTGAGGCACATTTTCCTGGAGTAAAATATCCTCAGGATAGGCCATTGATTTGGGATAAGGTGGGGGTGCTGAAACTGAACCCCCACCGCTCAACTGTTTCAACGGTCTGAGGTGCTCCAGTGAGTGCTACAGCCATTTCCTGGGCCTGGAATTGCAGTACCGATCACAGCCACTATTGAATGTACGGCGCTGTGCTTGGTATGTCGTGAGGAGGCTGCAGCACTCGGACGGGAGTCGGACCCCCACCAATCGGATATTGATGAAGATAGGTCATCAATGTTGTACTCCCCGAAAACCCCATTAAAGTAGGTGTGACTTCTAAAAGGGGTGCAGCTAGTAAAAAAATAAATAAAAAAAATTATAATAAAAATGCTGCATGCTTTGTGCACACAACCAATAATCTCCCGGACCAATGAGTGGGGGTGGGGATTGTTGGCAAGAATTAAACTGTAAATGGAATTTTTAACATTTCATCCACTTTTGCTGCAGCTATAAACCTTGGATTTTCCGCCCACCGACTGCTCTGGACAAAAGGTGGGCTGAAAATAATCCAAATAAGTACCTATAAAAAAACTACCAGACCGCATGAAGTCAATAATGCACTTTATTTGCAAAATTCATAAGACGAAGGGTCGCCGAAACTCGCGTCGGGGGTTGGCGCCATCCCGGAGGAGGCACATTATGGGTAATTGATTCTGTCCTTTACATACTTGTATTATTCTTTTTTGCACTTTAACTTGGATTTCATTTTGTTGGATTAGTGTGAATTGTTACCATTGTGCCCCCTTCCGGTTGATGCCGCTATTTCCCTGCACTTGTTTTTAATACATGTATTTTTTTTTCTTATGAATTTGGCCAATAAAGTGTATTATTGACTTCATGCAGGCTTTTTTTTTTTTTTACAGGTACTAATATAGCTGTTTTTTTGCCATAGGCATGTGCTTATTGAGCAATACATGGTAATTACGTGTAACCACCAGACATCTGAGAAGCTCTGACAGACGTCCTTCAGAACCTCCTCCTTGAGGTTCCTTTTTGTTTTGCTTTCGTTTTCTTATCTCGTTAGCCTCTCTCAGCTGTCATGTAGTTGCACTGATTGCATCCCTTTAAATCCCTTCCCATACTGCATCACTTTGCGGTTTATACAACTTCCTGGAGTGTGTGCATGCTGGATGCTACTACTGAGTCTTCTACAGATAAGTTTTGTTTATTTATTTGTGTTTTCCTGTTTGCTGGATCCCAGGTGACCCGGACTACCTCCGTATCAAGTGTAGGGAGCCGGTGGTTGTGTCCCCTCACTATTATAGGGTGTTCAGGTGTTATACAGTCGAGGTACGAGGATATGCGATCATCTACCATTGGGATTTTTGCATAGGCTGAGCAGTTAGGGAGAGAGCCAGGTCTGTTGCAGGGCTCTCCCTTTTTGTTCCTTAGTTTTGGATCCAGTCAGTCGGATCTTCATTTTGTGTCTTCTAGTTTTCTATACACCTTCCGTGACATTACGTAATGTGAGATATTTCTCAATTTTTATTATTAAGGGCTGAGCCTCTATTTTGGTTTGTACAAAATAATCCAGCTTACTAACAAACAGAAAATGGAAATCTATCAGATCTTCTCCAACAGGAGCCAAATCCCCTCCCCCGCGGGGCCTCCTGCGAAATTAAATTATCTAGATGAAATCTCCTCCAAGAAGAAGCCACTTAGAATTAGATTTTTACCACCAGACCGTTATCAAGATCCCATAAAACCCGATGACTTCTTGTTGTTGTTGTTGTTTTTTTAATATATATTTTTTTCTGTAACGTAAATATCGATAATCTGAAAACAAACCAGTCACAGACTCCTTTTGAAGACGAGACAGAGAATCAATTTCTGTCCTAAGAGTAAGCAGCTTCTCTTCAGTGACTGTAGATGTGGAGCCGTGTTGACCACAGGCTGATTAGCAATTGGGGATTTAAACAGGGGTTGTCGCCTGAAAAAATATTCTACATTTTTCTTAATATTTTTTTAAATTGCATGTAATGAAAAATTGAGTATAGCCTCTGAGTTATTGAATAAAATCTACCTGTGTAGCGCCACCTGCTGTTTTCTTATTTCTTAGTCCACCTTCCTGAAGTGGATGCACATGCTCAGTTTCATCCTTCAGCGGCCTTCACCATATCTACTGTTAGAACCTGTGACAGTGATGGAGATAGAGGTGCAGCAGAAAGGACATGCTCCCTGAGCTGTGATAGGCAGAGAACTGCAACAGAAAGGACAGCCACTCTGAGCTGCAGCATTAGGGCTCATGCACACAGCCGTTCTATTTTATTTTATTTTTTGCGGTGCGGAGGCACGGATAGAAACCCCACGGAAGCACTCCGCAGTGCTTCTGTGGGGTTCCGTGCCTCTGTTCTGCACCGCACCTTCCGGAGTGCGGACCCATTCAAGTGAACGGGTCCGCAGCTGTGATACGGTGCGGAAACAGCCGGGGCCCATATATTGCAGACCCGCTGTTTGCGGGCTGCAATACGGGCCCGGCCGCCACACGTTCGTGTGCATGAGCCCTAAAGGACAGTATCCCCATTGATAGGGAGAGAGGTGACGCAGAAAGGACACGATCCCTGAACTGTGATAGGTAGAAATGCAGCAGAAAGGACACTCCCCTTGAGCTGCCAGCTTGAAATAAATGGGGAGATGTCTGGATCCATGTGAGGTACGGGGCTGGTTCCAGCTTTATTAGAAAGAGATTATCATGTACTCTGACGTCTGATTTCAATTTTATTTTTTATATTAATCATAGGACAATCCCTTTAAGGATTCAGTAACCTTTATAATCCTATATCCTTTTACATAGTGAACCTACCTCCGACATCATTGTTCTTCTATATGACCACAGTGGCTTCCATGTTGCCCTGCCTCCTGTGCTATAGCAAACAACATTTGAGGTGTGTGTTAACTGATGGTCTTAGACTTTCCCCCTGGTCCACTGTGTGGCCAAAGATGGAGACAACAGTGTAGAGAGAGGCTCCTCTAGGGAGGGCCACCAGCGTCCATTAAAACCATGCACTACTGATTTCATTAGACATCTTGTAATACTCCACTGTTCCTGTAGAGGCAGTGCAGGGACACTGCTCAGTTACACAGTGGTTTCTCTTGGCTGATAATCTAACCACCTCCTCCCCCATCTCTGAGCCCTGGATCTGCAGAGTCCATATCTGATATAACTGTGTAGAGATGATGTAGACGACGATTTCCCTAGTACAGTAATTCTCCAACTACTTGGAAATCCCTACAGTTTCTGCAGCGCCGCTGCAAAGATTGCTTTTAGTCACTTTTTTTCCCCAAAAAAACGTGCCACACCTGTCCACAGGTTGTGTGTGGTATTGCAGCTCAGCTTCATTCACTTCAGTGGAGCTTATCTGCAAGAGCGGACGTGACTCATGGCCCTGGCCTTATTTTTGGAGGAAAGCAGCGGTGTATTTTTATTTATTTATTTATTTATTTATTTATTTATTGTTTCAAACTGAAATAAATTATTCTGGATTGTCAGATTTATGTTAAATATTATTTTTTTCTTTCTTTTTAATTTTGTAAATGTTTTCATTTCAGTCTTCTGAACTTTGAAACGAGCCCCAGGTTATTTTGGACTTTCTGGATTATCAAATGCTGGATTTAAAGAGGTTTTCCAGAACTTGGATATTGATGGTCTAGTCTCCAGATAGGTCCTCAATCTCGGATCTGTGGGGGTCTGACTCCCCACCCTTTAATTGGCTGTTTCAGGCCGGTGCTAGAAACTCTACTATGTACGGAAGGCTCTGTCCACTGTGCAGTTTCCGGTGCAGGTGTACTATGGCTCAGCTCCCATTCATTTCACTAGGAGTTGGGCTGCAGTACCCCTACGTGGCCACTACACAGTGTATGGCGCCATCTGCATACCGTTTCGTCCACAGTATAGTTTCTAGAGACAGTGGGTGCCCGAAACAGCTGACTGGCTGGGGTGCTGGTTGTCGGGCCACCACCGACCTGATATTGATGACCTATCATGAGGACACACCATCGGCATCTGGTCCTGGAAAAATCTCTTTAAAGGGGTATTGCCATCTTGGACGTCGGGGGGCATATCGCTAGGATATGCCCCCAATGTCTAATAGCTGTGGGTCCTCACCTATACTTAGAACAGAGCCCTCAAAATGCCGGAGGGCCCACCGCGCATGCACAACCATCCTCCATTAATTTCTATGGGAGCGCTGAAAAAAGCCAAGCAACACGCTCTATTTTCGGAAGTTCCATTGAAATGAGTGGGAAGCGCGCCGCACAAGAGCGGCTACTGCTCCCTTCACTTCTATGGGGCTTTCAGAAAAGCATTCCCTTAGGAAAGAATGGAGGGCGGCCACGCATGCGCGGTGCTCCCTTCAGCAACTTTGCGGATTTCCTATGGGAGCGCTTTTCCGTAAGCCCCATAGAAGTTCAACGGAGAGGTGGGCGCTCTTGTGTGGTGTGCTTCCCATTCATTTCAACGGAACTTCCGAAAATAGCCGAGCGCATAGCTTTGCTATTTTCGGTGCTCCCATAGGAATGAATAGAGGACGTCTGCGCATGTGCGGTGCTCCCTCCGGCGCTTTGAGGGCTCTGTTCTAAGTATAGGTGCGGGTCCCAGAGGTGGGACATACCCTAGTGATATGTCCCCAATGTCCTAGATGGGAATACTCCTTTAAATTAATTTCTATATTGATGCAGCTGTGACCATTTTCTACTAAACCACCGGAGTCCCTTCCCTTTCTGTGAAGTTCCCACCGCTTGAGGTAGAAGGCACCCGGCCAGCATGGGGCACGCGTTGTCATCTGACTAGATATGAAATCTATCAGGTTATTTTTAAATACTTAGAAAGTCATTTAATTTTATAGCTCGAAGCGTCGCCGGCGCCAAGGCCTTGTTTACTCAGACGGCAATTCCCTGGCATTCGTTCTCAGCCCATGTACATCCAGCGTCGGCGCCCTACTGGAAAGACCCTCGTAGCCTCCCTGCAGAGCCTTGGCAAGCGGAGGTGGCTGGTCATAGGACACTGAAGGTGACCGACTGGCCAGAAGCGGACAGTTCCAGGGCCGTAAACACGGCTAGACGTTTAGGGCAGAAATCAGATGGCATGGATATGATAGACCGGGTCAGCAAGAAGTGGTAGCTAAAATTGCTTAAAGGGGGATTCCATCTAAGACGCTGTTACATCCCTTAGGACGAGCATGTAGTGCCATTGAAGTCAATGGAGTCTTTCACCATTGCGACCTGTTGTACTACGCATAGCAGTATGATCTGTAGGGGTCTGATGGGACCCCACCCATCCTGGTCCGTTTTGGGGTTTTCTGCTACGTTTGGCGCTCCCCATACTGCACAAGGAACTTCAGCTCCCTTCAAGTGAAAAATTAAAAGAATTGTCCCAAATCAATATTTATGGTGAGTGTGTGTGTGTGTGTGTATATGGCATAAATGTCCAACAAGTCCAGGTCCCGCACCTTTCTCATGGCCATTGTGAATGTGCTATAGATGTGGCTGCGCATGCGCAGCTATCTCCATTCGCTTCTCTGGGAGTTCCTACTATAGCCTGCTGCACTTACACAAGTCTGTTTTTTTGGAGCCTCCGTAGAATGAGTGCGCGACCACCTTTACATTTGCATCGCCCAAGAGATGAGGACCCGTCCCTAAGATAGTAGCGGGTCCCTGGGATATGGGACCTGCACCTCTGACATTTAGGGCATATACTCTTGAGATGTGACCATCCCTTTAATTAGCCCTACAGCCCCTTCATGATGAGGATCGGTCGCTCTCCAGGAGGACGAGTAGTAATGGCGGCCATATTGGTTGTCAAAAAAGTTTCCCCAAAAAACTGATACTACTAAGGAACAGCTGAATAGATTTTAAAAAAAAACGTATTAGAACACGGCGACTCAAAGACTTCTTGTCGCTTATGATGTTTGGATCGTTAAATGGAAACCCCCCCCCCCCCCCTTCGAAATATTCCTGAACTCAATGTTATTAACCATATAGCTCCTGTTATCTTCAGACATGATGCACCACAACCACAGTGATGGGGAGTTTAAAGGGGTTGTCCAGGATAAGAAAAACATGGCTGATTTATTCCAAAAACAGCGCCACACCTGCCTACTGGTTGGGCCTGGTATTGCAGCTAATCTCCATTGACGTGAACACGGCCGAGCTGTATATAATTAATTATTATTTTTTTGAAGAAAGCGGCCATCTTTTTCTAGTCCTGAACAACACCTTTAAATTTCTTTGGTGTCGCTACGACAAGCAGGTCTCTACTATAGATTCCACATGCTGATAGCGGGAATTATACATTTTTAAAGAGTAGCTGTAAGTTCTTAAGTCTGCTTTTGGTATACTACTTGTATGCGTCCTCCATAAAAACAGCCTCCTGTCTTAGAACCTCTGGTATTCCTCCTGAAAATGTCTGTATAAATCGATGACGGGGTGATACCATGCCCCTTGCCAATGGGGTGTGTCCCCACACAGTCTGACAGTCAGTCAGCCTCTGTAGCCGCACGCTCTGGAGGAAAGGTAACAAACGCCCAATTTCTAGTTTATCCATACATTTCCAAGAGGAATAATAGAGCAGCATCACAATGCAGAGTCTTAAGAAACGATGCTCCACTTTTAGGACGTGGGGAGAGCAGATAACTAGCAATAGCTATTATAGGTTAAGTAACACCGTCTGGTGTGTGTGTGGGGGTGGGGGGGGGGGGGGTTGTATAGAATTTTAAAGGGATGATTTATATGTGGTTCTGGATGAAAAACCTTAATTTGCATGGAACTATTTTTCTCCGTAGTAGTAAATGATTGCAGTATGCGGCCGGTTAGAGCTGATGTAGGGTGAATCATAGTTGCTGAGTTATGATTCCCCCCCTCCATGATCTGTATGGCCGCTCTCATTCAAGCTCTGCTGTAGGCCGCGTTACACGGCGTCTGCCCCAGGGAAGGAATGTCCTTGTAGATGCATCTGATTTCTCCGAATCGGCGGTAAATTCCTGCTGCGCACAGCTTGAAATTAAACCGTCTTTTATCCTCCCCAATGAAATGCTTTTACTCCCGAAATACATGAAAAAACTCGTGTCCTTCTGCTTCAGAGAAGACCTTGTGGTAGACTTCATTGATGAGAATTAACAAAGCCTCGTTGGGAATAGTGGAGATACTAAGGGGGTCCTCTGGAACCACGCCTCCTCCTTAATTACACATAACTCTCCTGTAGAAGAAAGTTTGTAATATACTTTACCGTTGTGAAATTTTTTGGAGCAGCCTCTCGGGAACCTGGTCCTGTGATGCTCGTCCAGCTTCTGCCGATGTCGCGTTCTTTCCCAGGTTTCTGTCCTGGGCTATGGCTGGGACATCCCTTCTGCTGTGGATGGGACCAGAATTTTTCCTCTTCCTGGTGCATGCGCACTCCTGAATCATCGGCGCATGCGCCAGGAAGAGCAGCGGTTTTGGCCCTGTCCACAGCGAAAGTGACGTCCTATTAATAGCCAAGGACAGAAACCTGATAAAGGACGTCAAGTGACTCTGTTCCTGGGAGGCGATCCACGCAACTTCACAACGGTGAAGTATATTACAAACTTTCTCCTATAGGTTTGGTCTGTGAAGTAAAGATTGATTTATGGCGCCTTCTGGGTTCTCAAAACCCTTTTTTAAATTGCTTTTGGATTACCTGTAATTTAGATGGATCTTGGGACCTACAGATGTATGAATTTTTGGACACCCTTTGCTTTCCAGGATTAGAACCTTTCTTTTTAGGCTAGGTTCACATCACGTTTTTCCGATTTAATGTTTAATGTATACAAAAAACGTATACGTTAAACAGATTCCTCAGACTGATGCCGTACAATACCAAAGTTACCATTGTAAAAAAAATAATAAAGTATACTTTTATTTACATTTTTTACCGGACTCTGCAGGATACAAGACCGTGGTTTGCTGCGTTTTTGTAGCTATTGTTCTTCTTTTTTTTTTTTTTTTTTTTTTTTTTTTACGCCAAACGGAGGCCTAAAGCGTGATGTGAACCCACCCTTAATGGCGGCCTTTCCAGCAATAAGCAGTATGGGGAAAGGTTATTTTTCCTCGGGATCGGGGGATATTGTCTTCCTTCGATTAGGGCTCCTTAATTATATTCATAGGCGCTAAGGGTTCTCTGCATTAGATGACCCCCTTCATGATATGTCCGAGCTTCACTGTAAAATGTACCACGCAGAACCCCATGTCTGAAGCTTAGAGATCCAATCTCCATGTCTGTTTTGGGAAATCATTATATTCCACTTGAAATATCAATTCCGGAGCATCTTTTCTTATAGCTATGTGTGATGCTGTCCCTCTGTTATTCCTCCAGGAAATTTATGAATAAACTGACAACTGGACAGGACCTTACATAGTCGGGCGCTATCCCACCAGAGCTGACTGTGTAGGGGAAGCAGCCTTCGGACAAGGGTAATAGTTACACCCAGTTGCCATTTTTATTTGTACGTTTCCAGGAGAATTAACAGAGGGGATGGCGCAATGCAAAGTTATGAGAAAAGATACAATAGAATTGTTTTCTGGGGAAGTTACTAAAACAGATGTCAGGAGAGGGGTCTGGTCCCCTTTAAACTGATGGCAAGGCTAGCCCGTTATTAAAACCGGATTGCACGTGTGCGTCCCAGACTGAGTGTGTCGTAGAAATAAGCGGCTATGTGACGGTATAATGCATGTACTGCTATAATGGCATGCCGTAAGATCACGTGCATGAATGAACAGCGGTGATGCCGCATGCTGTGACTTCCGTAGGGATTCCAGGGCGATGATGAGGATGATGAAGTCCATCTGTGGCATTTACGTTACAGTAAGCGGTTTATATGTGCATTCATATACGGTACGTGAAATGCAGCCCTTCATTCATTAGCCACCGCCTCCTGGAGGCATCTCGGTAAGCCATTACCTATAATTGGTTTATTAGGGAAGTGGCCGGTCTTGCATCACTGTAATCCCTGCCCGGTCAGATCCTGCGTGTAATCCCTGATTGTTCTCAGATGCTGCAGATTACTCCCCGCTTCCTCCGCCGAGCTATAAATACTTTGGTTTTATGAAGTGACCTTTAAGCGGCTGGTAACTCCCGCTCGTGTTTGGTGGCAACCTGCAGAGCTGGCTTAAAGGGGACCCCTCACCTCCCCTGACATGCCAGTGTTAGTAACTACTTGCATCCCCCATGTAATAACAATTCTGGAGCCTCTATTATGATTCTGTTGTGTCAATCCTCTATTATTCCTGTTAGATGAAGGTCCAAATGGGTGTTACTAGTTGGGAAGGGGGGGGGGGGGTCTCTGCACAGTCTGATGCTGCCATTGTCACAGACACGTCCTCAACTGGTATCGCCGAGCTGGACCTTCATTGCAAACTACTGGAAAATGCATTCATAAATTTCAGCTTGGAATAATAGAGGGACGGTACAACATAGAGCGATAAGAATAGATGCTCCAGAACTGTTATTACATGGGGAATGCAAGTGGTTACTAAAACTGACTGGTCAGGAGCCGTGAAAAGTCCTCTTTAGGTCCGTATGACTGGGAGATGCAGTCCACCCTGAGCCAAACGCCCCTCGCCAACTTGTATGTATAAATAAATAAAAGACCATTTTTTTTTTTTTTTTTAATCTGTAATACTGTAATAAAATAATTCTCCATAGCTGTAGGTGTTGGGCTGGTGGATGGGTGATTGACATTCTAGCACTAGCAGCTATAGGCTACATAAAAATGGCGGTGTGATGGCCGGCTGTTGTACGCCATTTTTGGAACCAATTGAAGTCCATAGGGCTATTCACATGGCCTTTTTTTTGGCCAGTAAATGGCATCTGTAAAAAAATAAAAATAAATCTGATGTCCCATTTTCACGACCAGATGGACCCCTTTTGAAGTCATTGGGTCCATTTTTGTCGGCTGTTGAGATAGGAGTGCACCCGTCTAACTGCCATTAACAACGGATGCAAAACGGCCAGTAAAAACGGATACACAGACATAAAATGGATGCACACAATGGATGCCATTTATTTATTTAATTTTTTTCACTGTAACTGTAGCTTTTACTTTTATATGGCATGTGGTTGTTTTAAAGATGATTATATCCGATTTTATTTTATCACCAGGTCGCAATGAGCCCCTTAAGAAAGAGCTCCCGAGGTGGAAGAGCGACTACCCGATGACGGAAGGCCAGCTGCACAGTAAGCGGGATGAGTTTTGGGACACCGCACCGGCGTTTGAGGGACGTAAGGAAATCTGGGACGCGCTAAAAGCTGCAGCCTACGCGGCGGAAGCTAACAATCACGAATTGGCGCAGGCGATCGTAGATGGAGCAAGTATTACTTTACCTCACGGTAAGAAAAAAACCAAAATAAAATAAAACCTTTGGCGGTCACTGCTCCTCCTGGGCAAAGTGGGGGCATTTACGAAGACTCTTTACGCCAGCTTTTGCCCAAAAAAATAAAATAAAAGTTGTAAGAACTTTTAAACGCCCATGTGACAATTTTGTTGCATGCAGCGTTTTTCCTCCACCCTTGACATTGGGGACTGGTAGGGGACCGGCCATTGGCCCCCTGCAATTTTTTGTAATATTTACGCCTGTTTTCAGTCGTAAATGATGATTGTAATCTACTCCAGTCACGGACTGGAGTCTGTTTCAATCTAGACTCAGACTGGTGCAGAGTGCGCCTAATTTTATGATGAGGTCATAAATTTGGCGCATTCTCCGGCAGCACAGGGGATATCGAAGACCGGTGTGAAAAGCCGGTCTTTAATAAATGACCCCCCAATGCCTTGCAGGGCTAGCTCAGCTGAATGTAATGATACCTTTCATTCAGTGATCCATTTCTTCATTCTGGAGAAAAAGTACTTTTAATCCATATGCAAATGACTACTTAAGTGCACTGAGGGCGGGCCCAAGACACTGCACTTTTGCTCCTCCTACTTCCTCTTCCAGCCCCTCCATCCTCTGACAGGGCCCAGTTCCTGTATAGTCATCTACCCTGGCCCTGTCAGTAAAAATGTAAGGGAGGGGCCAAAAGTGACAGTTGGAGGAGCAAGGGTGCACATAGTGGCTTGGAACCCACCCTCAGTGCACTTAATCCATATGCAAATGAGCAGTTAAAAGTACTTTTTCTCCAGAATGAAGCAACGGATCGCTAAGTGAAAAGCATCATTACACTGAGCTGAGCTAGTCCTGCAAAGCATTGTCCTGCTGACAGTCCCTTTAAAGTGTGGGAGAACTTGGCAAGTTTCTGGTGTTGACAACTGGTCCGGGTTCCTCAGTGTGGTCTGTAGAAGGTTTGAGATGTCCTGGCCTGAAGAAATTTGGGAACCTCTGTTGCCAAAATACAATCCATCATGAAGTATTAATGACTACAGCCCCGCCCACACCTCCGGCACTCCAGCTGCTTGGAAACTACAACTCCCAACATGCAGACTTGCTTGGCCGTGTACCGGGGTGGGCTCCTCAGGATACAGTGAAGTCACGAACGAGAAAAGCAACCCCAACACCAGCTTTTTCCAAAACAGAATTTTACTTAAATGTAGCAATAAACACAACCCCAAATGCTGGGAACATACAATAAATTTACATACACCCAGCCCGAAGGCTGTGACCCTTGTGCTAACTAACTACAGGCCTGGTCTCAGTCTCTAGGCGGCAACACTGTGATGAGGTGCGTGCACGATCTTACCGACCCGGGTCTGCTCTGCCTCCGCTGGTGACTCTGAACAGAACAAATGCCTCTCCAACAAGCATGTGGTCCCGCAGTGTATGTAGCATTGCTCCTCAGATCTAATCAGCGTTCCTGGAAGCAATCCTCGTTCCTCTGGACAGGATCAGGGTCTTGAACATGATCAGCTTCACTTAGCTGCAGCTCTGGTCACTGAGGGATGCTGTCACACCTGGATGCTGTTGGATTCTCTGCTCACACAGTTCCTCAGTTTCAGCTCCCTCTAAGGCTGGGTTCACACGGGCGTCACATTTTGGCTCAGGATGCGTCCCAGGTGCATTGCGGCAAATCTGCACGAGTAGGTACCCAGTTTTTATCGCGAGGGTGCAATGTGTTTTGATAAAAAAAAGTGAATGTGGTACCCAGACCTGAACTTCTTCACTGAAGTTCAGGTTTGGGTTCAAGATTGTGTAGATGTAATTATTTTCCCTTATAACATGGTTATAAGGGAAAATAATAGCATTCTTTAATACAGAATGCTTAGTAGAAGGTCAATTGAGGGTTAAAAAAAAAATGTAAAAAAAATTAACTCCCCTCCTCCAATTGATCGCGTAGCTGCCGGTCTCCTGTTCTTTCTTCAGGTCCTGTCAAAGGACCTGTGGTGACGTCACTGAGCTCATCACATGGTCCATCACCACGGTGATGGATCATGTGATTGGACCATGTGATATGACGTCACCACAGGTCCTTTAGCCGGCAGCTCATGATTAAAGAAGTAAGAAGAGACCGGCTGCTAGGAGGAGGTGAGTTAATTTATTGTTATTTATTTATTTTTTAACCCTCAATTGACCTACTAAGCATTCTGTATTAAAGAATGCTATTATTTTCCCTTACAGCCATGTTATAAGGGAAAATAATACAGTGAATTGACTTTCATCTTGGCAACCATGCGTGAAAATTGCACCGCATCCGCTCTTGCTTGCGATTTTTAACGCAGCCCCATTCACTTCTATGGGGCCTGCGTTGCGTGATGAGCGCACAAAGAGGAGCATGCTGCAATTTTCACGCAACGCACATGTGATGCGTGAAAATCACTGCTCATGTGCACAGCCCCATAGAAGTGAATGGGTCCGGATTCAGTGCGGGTGCAATGCACCTCACGCATTGCACCCGCGTGGAAATCTCGCCCGTGTGAACCCAGCCTAAGATGGCTGCTTCCTTAACTGCACCTCTCATGAATATGAAAATATAGGCAGTCTGTTAGCTGTGTTTAGGAAACAGCGGCATCTTGTGGCCAAACAGCAGAATGTCCGTCCAGATAATTTAATTTAATCTACACAGAGTTCAGACAATGAGCTGTTTCACCATCTCACAGCTGTTCTTGTAACTCCCATGGAAGTGAATGGAGCATGGTGGGAGTTGTAATTTCTGAACAGCTGGAGTGCCGGAGGTTGCTGATCCCTGTTGTACACTTTGTCAGCTGAAGCCGCATATATGGCAGTCTATGGGGAGCACCATCGGAGAAGGATCGGGTGCGAGAGAGCAGTGTCAGACAAACAATCGCTCACCGACAACTATTGAATACGTATGGCCGCCTATACACAGCAATGTCCCCTGGGTTTTTCAGGTTGTACGAACAGGAGTCGCCCTTTGTCTCTGTACAACCCCTAAAATTCCAGATTATGACTGAATATAATTGGCATGTGGTTCCTCAGTCCCAGGCCACCCCACCCATGGATGCTATTTGTTATGCAGCTGTTTTTTTTTGTTTTTTTTTAATCAGTAGATTAACTATAGCAGCTGAAACTGCTCACCTCATGGTATGTTCACACTAGGCTGTTTGAGCCTGCTGGGTTTTGTAGTCCCACCACAAGTAGACCGTTAAACACAGGACTTGATTTTAGTTAAAGGGAATGTGTTATCAGAAAATGACCTATTGTTTAAATCACTTTTTTTTTTGTTATGTTTAACTTTTTCAAAGAATTTTTGGCATTGTTAAACAAAAAACATAAAATCCTGCAGTTTTCCGTACCAGCCACTAAGACAAATATTAGGCGCCACTTCTTGGTCTGTACAGATCACTTTACTTTATAGTTATCTGCTTATCTGTCATTCTAATCCTGCCTGTAATGATATCACCTGTGTATAGATAAGACATGATCTACCATTTACAATAGGAGATTGTCAGAGCTTATCTATTCCTTCCCTGTACAATTACCTCTGCACAGGTCACAGAGCATGCCCAGAAAACTCTCCCATAGAAGTCGGTGACGTCCCCTCCTGACCATTGTGTCTATGGACCATGGGGCTGCCGTGAAGCAATTTTCTAAATGCTGTTAAGAACAGCTCAGGCAAGATGGCCGCCCCCATAATCCTGTTCAAGAAAAAAAATAAAAAAATCTGCAATCCCAAAATAAAAACCGATTAGAAAAAAAGCAGACCGAGCGTCCCCCAGGTCTCAGCACCTAGAGGGCCCTTCACCACCTTCTATGTCCAGCCCCTGCTTTTTTCAATCCCGCACAACATTTTCTAGTTCAGCCACTGCTTGCATGGCTAGCGTATATGCTGCTTGCTTTTGGGACCCGAAAAGGAAAAGAGGGGACTCCCAGATGATTTTTTGGCAATCGTATCCAAGGCATGGCCTCGTGTCTAAGGGGGTTGCTGGCTCGCCTGTCTCCATAGCCTTTAGCGGTTGTGATAGGAGATCCGGTTGGGTCTAGGTCCTAAAACTTTAGCCCAGAGGGCTCTACCGCCCCTGGCTAGACATTGTCTAAGCTTGCTGTAAATGTACCCACCGTGCCACGAAGCTGAGATATAGGGGGCTGTTTGGTGAGGACTGTAGGAACGTCTCAGTCGTCTGTCTATATGTATAGAACATGCAAAAAGCCATATTATAACCATTCTGCCCTTGCTAAAGAGAGTCAGGGGTGTAGCTATGAGGGAAGGTGGGGTGGGGGTGGAGGTAACAGTCGCACCCAGGCCCTACGGGGTATAAAAGCTCCTCTGGCACAGAAGACACCAGTATTTAAAATGTCATATGGTATGGGGGCTCGGGTAAACCTAAATTCCACCTCAAAACCTGTTCTTTGCTGGTTCTGCAGACAAAATACTTGTGGGAATTTCCCAAAAATATTGCCTTAAAACCCTTGCGATCAGCGACATGTTTAGTCATGAGACTCATTCCACCCCGACCTGCGTCCCGCTTGTGTATCTCATCTGATGACTCCGGGGAAGGGAGATTGTTCTGCTTTCTTCTGGAGTGATCTGCTCCTATTTTTGAAAGAAATATGCGCTTCTCAAAGTGTCAATATGTCGATATGTAAATACGCTAGGGCTGCAACTATTAATCGACTTTATCGATAATATTCGATAACTGGATTAGTTGTGGACGAATCCAGTTATCAAATAATCGCCGATTTGTTGCTATGCGGGCGGGTGGTTTACTTTAAATCAGCGCATCTTTATTACCTTACAATGAAGCTCCAGTAACAGGCAGAGAGGGCGGCGGTGTAGCGTCACTCACTCACGTGACGCGCCTGCTCCGCCTCCTTCATTCACAAAGTGGGCGGAGCAGGCGCGTCACGTCAGTGAGTGACGCTACACCGCCGCTCGCTCTGCCTGTTACCGGAGCTTCATTGTAAGGTAATAAAGATGCGCTAAGTAAAAGTTACTGCCGGAATAGTCTGCAGCGGGCCCGGGGCTGTTATGGGGAGAGGGATCTGTGGATGGCACATATAGCATAAGATGCTATATAGTGTCGTCTATAGATTCCCCCCCCCCCCCCCGCACCCCTCATATCAGTGTCATCCACAGATCCCCCCCCGCCCCCCCCCCCCCAATAACGGTGCACAGATCCCCCCCCCAATAACTGTGCACAGATTCCCCCCCCTCCCCAATAACTGTGCACAGATTCCCCCCCCTCCCCATAACGGTGCACAGATTTTCCCCCCCTCCCCATAACGGTGCACAGATTCCCCCCCCCTCCCCATAACGGTGCACAGATTCCCCCCCCCCCCCTCCCCATAACGGTGCACAGATTCCCCTCCCCATAACGGTGCACAGATTCCCCTCCCCATCCCCATAACGGTGCACAGATTCCCCTCCCCATAACGGTGCACAGATTCCCCTCCCCATAACGGTGCACAGATTCCCCTCCCCATAACGGTGCACAGATTCCCCTCCCCTCCCCATAACGGTGCACAGATTCCCCTCCCCTCCCCATAACGGTGCACAGATTCCCCTCCCCATAACGGTGCACAGATTCCCCTCCCCTCCCCATAACGGTGCACAGATTCCCCTCCCCTCCCCATAACGGTGCACAGATTCCCCTCCCCTCCCCATAACGGTGCACAGATTCCCCTCCCCATAACGGTGCACAGATTCCCCTCCCCATAACGGTGCACAGATTCCCCTCCCCTCCCCATAACGGTGCACAGATTCCCCTCCCCATAACGGTGCACAGATTCCCCTCCCCATAACGGTGCACAGATTCCCCTCCCCATAACGGTGCACAGATTCCCCTCCCCATAACGGTGCACAGATTCCCCTCCCATAACGGTGCACAGATTCCCTCCCCATAACGGTGCACAGATTCCCCTCCCATAACGGTGCACAGATTCCCCCTCCCCATAACGGTGCACAGATTCCCCTCCCCATAACGGTGCACAGATTTCCCCTCCCCATAACGGTGCACAGATTCCCCCTCCCCTCCCCATAACGGTGCACAGATTCCCCCTCCCCTCCCCATAACGGTGCACAGATTCCCCCTCCCCTCCCCATAACGGTGCACAGATTCCCCCTCCCCTCCCCATAACGGTGCACAGATTCCCCCTCCCCTCCCCATAACGGTGCACAGATTCTCCCCTCCCCCTCCCCTCCCCATAACGGTGCACAGATTATCCCCCCCTCCCCATGTTCAGTTTTTATCACGCGGGTGCAATGCGTTTTGCACACATGTGATAAAAAACTGACTGTGGTACCCAGACCCGAACCCGAACTTCTTCACTGAAGTTTGGGTTTGGGTTCGGTGTTCTGTAGATTTTATTATTTTCCCTTATAACATGGTTATAAGGGAAAATATTAAATAATAGCATTCGTAATACAGAATGCTTACTAAAATGTGGCTTTAGGGGTTAAAAAAATAAATATATAATTTACTTGCCTCATCCTGTTGTTCGCGCAGCGGGCTCGTCTTTCTTCTTCTTTCAGGACCTGCCAAAGGACCTTCGATGACATCATCGTGCTCACCACGCGGTGAGTGCGATGACGTCACCAAAGGTCCTTTTCCAGCCAGGTCCTGCAAGAAGAAAAAGAAGACTAGCCCGGCTGCGTGAACAACAGGATGAGGCAAGTTAATTTTTTTTTTTTTTTTTAACCCCACAATGTACCTTTTTACTGAGCGTTCTGAATTTAAGAATGCTATTATTATTCATTATAACCAAGTTATAATGGAATATAATAAAGTAAATGGGGTCCCGGGTAACTCATCTCTCGTCTCCTTAGCAACCATGTGTGAAAATCGCATTGCATCCACACTTGCTTGCGATTTTCACGCACCCCCATTTATTTATAAGGGGCCTGCGTTGCGTGAAAAACGCAGAATACAGAACATGGCTGCTCTTGTGCACAGACTTCCTCATTAAAGTCTATCCTTAAGGGCTCATGCACACAACCGTATGTATTTTGTGGTCCGCAAAAAATACTGATTACATCAATGTGCATTCCATATTTTGCGGAACTGAACAGCTGGACCCTAATAGAACAGTCCTATCCTTGTCTGTAATGCAGACAATAATAGGACATGTTCTATTTTTTTGCGAAACAGAAATACGGAAACGCAATGCACACGGAGTAACGTCTGTTTTTTTGGAGGTGTTTTCGGACTCATTGAAATGAATGGTTCTGCATACGGTCCGCAAAAAAAATGGAATGGACACTGGAAGAAAACACGTTCATGTGCATGAGCCCTAACCCATAGATTTCAGAGGAGAGGACCATGTGCATTTGAAGGGTATAGAACAGGAATCGGCAACCTCCGACACTCCAGCTGCCACAATCCTCCTTTCACTTCTATGGGGGTTACAAGTACAGCCAAGTAAGTGGGCATGCTGGGAGTTGTGGTTTAACTGCAGCTGGAGTGCGGAAGGTTGCTGACCCCTGGTATAGAAAAGGTGTCTCCTGGAAATTTGGAATGGGGTCGGAGACATAGATTTTTGCTCTGCAATTTGCACAAAGTTACAAAAAGGGGTACGGCCGCACAGGGTGGAATGTCCACTGCGGATTTATTGCAGGTTCTGCTGTGGATTACACCCTATTCATTGCAGAGAGGAAAAGAGTGTCTCACTAGCGCCACCTTTTGGAAGTGACTTCCTTGGAGTCAAAGTCTACAGTGCAAAGGGTGAAGGCAGGGCCGTCTCCAGGTTCATGTTAGCCCTTGGGCGATAAAGACACAGTGGGCCCCCTTGTGGTATTTTGCGCAAATTACTCAGCAATGAAACTGCAGTGGGGGTCATACTGTATGGAGGGGGCACTGGGGACAATATACTGTATGGGGGTCATACAAAATAGGGGGCACGGGGGGTCATACAAAATAGGGGGCACGGGGGGTCATTATATTGAATTGGGTTACACAGGGGATCATTATACTGTATGGAGGGCCATTGGGATCATTATACTGAAAGGGGGCACTGGGGGTCATTATACTGTATTATGGGGGGGCACAGTATGATGCCCCCCCCCCAACTCCTCACCAATTGCCACCTAACATATCTATCGTTGCTGAAGTGCAGGGAAGCCACAGCTCATCTCCCTATCAACTTCATTGCAACCTGAAATCTCCAGATCTGGAAGTGATATATCTGTGAAGGTTCTCATTTATCCAGGTCATGGTATATCTGTAAAGAATAAATCAAGGCAACTGGATGTACTGTAGATTTCTTGAAAACGTTTAACGAGTAAAACGTTTTCAAGAAATCTACAGTACGTCCAATTGCCTTGATTTATTCTTTACAGATATATTGGAAGTGATATAGACCATGCACTGTCCAGCAGAGGGGTTCTCAGGGTCACAGTCCAGTCCAGCAGGGGGATCAGACTCCATGCAGAGTGTCCGGTGGGATCCAGGACCGACCTACTGCTCTTATAGTCCCAGAGCATGGGGGAGCACAGCTTCGGGTGCCCAGCTCCTCCCGCTCTACACTAACAGAGCGCCGGCCTCTCGGATTCTCCTCCCCCCTGATTGCAGCTCCAATGTGTTGGGCGTGGTTACATAGCATAACCACGCCTCTATGCAAATATTCAACTCCCCCCTCCTTCTTCTACTATTAAACATGTTCCTTGCAGAACGTGCGTCTACTCCTCGGGGATCAGGATGGGGACTGCCAGGGCCCCAGCCCTCCCCTCTTGGCACACACTGCGCGGTGGTCCCGGGTATGTCGGGTGCTGGCGCTGGCCCTGCGCGAAAGCATAAATCCGCACCACAGGTCACTTTACGCTGTGGAATGTTTTTCTTAACATGTCAAAAAGATTTCTTAAAACCCCATCCACTTTGCAGGTAGTGCAGGCGCATCCACAGTGTGTCTGCTCCGTGTGAACATCCTCTTAAGGCGTTTCCAGACTTTAGAAAAAAAGAATCTGAGAAAAGGGAATGTAACAATATTCTTACCTTTTTTAAGTTTCCGTTTCCATATGGATTAAAAAAAGTCCTTTTAATCCAGAATGAAGCAACTGATCGTATCATTCCATTCAGCTGAGCTAGACCTACAAGACATTGTGCCCGGTTTATTGGGAATCTCCCGCCAACAGACTCTTATACTAAAACAGAAGCCAGGTCATTAGATTTGGGGGCTTCTGTTTTTGTTTTATTTATTTTTTTCCAGTATATGTAATTGCATGAATGATGGTGAATCAATGTGGCATACGCCCTTCCCAATGACATGTATTGACCAACAATCCATTGATCTTCTCAGGTTCTCTAACAGAATGCTACGATGAACTTGGAACCCGGTACCAGCTCCCGGTGTACTGCCTGGCTCCTCCCGTTAACCTCATCATGGAAAGAAGTGATGAAGACGGTACAGATGCCCCCGAACCAGCCCCCAAAAACAGACGGGAATTCCAGCTCAAGGTCCGTCTTTCCACTGGAAAAGACGTTAAACTTAACGCAAGTATGACGGACACTATCGGCCAACTGAAGAAGCAGCTGCATTCCGTGGAGGGTATCGAAACTTGTTGGCAGCGATGGTTCTTCTCTGGGAAACTCCTCACGGACAGGATGAAACTGCAGGAGACTAAAATTCAGAAGGACTTTGTCATACAAGTTATTGTCAACCAACCAGCGGAGATCCAGAACTGAACCAGCGCGTTTCAAACCTACTCGATCTGAATGTCTGAGATACTGAGACTCTTGGGAGGCAACGAAAGGCTGGCTGCTAGGTCCTTCTCTCCTTTCTCGTCCTCCTTTTCTCGATCATGACTGGTCTGCTTGAGACGCAATGGGATTAAGAGGGAGAGGTGACCCAGCCCCCCCCCCCCCCCCGTCCCTCAAACCCATAACCAAAATGCTGCACTATATCGGTTTTGATTGCACACGAGGTCCACCTCCTACAAGATGACGTTGGACGCATGCTTGCAACCATTGACCTACTCTCTAAATTGGCACAGGACAATGGGGTGGATATTTTTGTGTGTAGTAACCTGGATGGTCAGTAGATCAGCAATACTGCAACAAATAGCATAGGTTGATTTTATTCAAAAAATTTTAAGAAAATTTGTTGGCATTTCTATAAAAAAATAAAAATAAATCGCCATTAAATCCGGTCCCTTGAGAGGTCCTAGTCTGTGGAGGTGTTACGGCCCTAGACATGCGCTGTCATCCAGCGGACCTAGACTCCTGAAGGATAGATTTGGCTTTGGCAGCTGCTCTGGGGTCAGTAATAGGGGCTGATCTGGTGTTGATCCAACTGTCCCCAGCAAAATTATAGAATCATTTTTTAATCAACATCTCGACCAAACAGGAGAACTCTGGTGATTTTTTTTCTTTTTTTTTTTTCTTTTTAATATAGCGTGAAATGCTCATGAAAATGTTTGGGCGTATTTTTTTCATTTGTAGTTGCCAAGCATCTACTGGGTTTTATTTGGAACAATGGGACAATCTGTGTGACCTTGCCATGTGTAGCCCCTCTAAATACCACTCCTAACCCAAGCGTGTAACAGCAGTTTACAAGAATGTTGGGGCTCAGTCCATAGGTAACTTTTTTTTATTTTAGTTGTTTTAAATTTTTTATTTTGTATTGATCTCGTTCCGCCATCTTTTGTGAGATTTACGCCCATAGACAACGAATGTTTCAATGAATATGTTGTGCCTAATTAATAAAAACTGTACTGTTTGTATTTAAATGATTTACGTCCTTTCTACTTTACTTCTTGGGCCCTGTTCACATCATGTCTAGGGACAGCATAGACCCCAGAAATATATTTCTGACATATACTGTACTTGTTCGGCAGAAGTCCCAAAAGGACACTTTTTTATTTCCTTTTTATAAAGGGGTTTTCTGGGCAGGGTTAGATGCATTTATTGGTTCGGCTCCTGCCTTGAGGTTTCAGCCTGATGCTGGAAACTACAACTCCCAGCATACATAAGACCAGGGGCATTTTTCAGGGCAACCCCCCCCCCCCTTCCCCCTTAAATTTATCCTAATAGGCTTTCAAATGCATGCAGCTACAAATCCATTTCTTTGAGTGTCTTCTGCGCATGCGCAGGGTCTGTGATTTGCACATGCTCATTGCAGCCACTAGATTTCCAGTCCCCTGTACCATACTTTACTGCTGACATCACCTACATTGAGGGAGTGGAATGTAAGAAGCAAACCAGGGACCAATGTACGTGACCTCAGCAGAAGAGCAGACATTGGGACAGGCATCATATACAGCAAGTCCATTATTTTGCAAACTGACTGCTGGTCTCAGTCATGCAGGAAGCATGACCATGCATATAGCTGTGCATACACTGCTTTCTCCGTTGCCTACATGGCTCTGTCAGCAGTTTTGAGGGGTCAAAACTGCTCACGGACTCCTTTTTTAATGCATCTTTATAGCTCCATTTTTCTAATTACCTCACTATTCTCGATAGTCACCACTAGAGGGAGCTTACTGCATACTTGGTTATTACGGAGTTCAATGCATAATCTGTACGCAGGCAAACTTTTTCCTGTAGCACCGAACCTCAGGGCATCTGTAAAGGCGCATGCTCACTTTTTGGTTGATGGGTCCACAATTGCCATTGAAGACCTTTTTTAAATCCCATAAGCTAATATTATATCTGTCAATGAGAACACTACAGTTTTTTTTTTTTTTTGGTTTGGCGGAGTACAGAAAGAAGGCCCTTGGTGTACCCAGAGCCATTGGTGTACCTTCAATGGAGGCAGACCATGGACCTGCTAAGGGGGTCCTGACAGTGATCTCTTTATGAATTAAATGCAAAGAGATTCTTACAGCTTCCATGGTAATTGTATACATTCCAATGCACTGAGCTCCCCCTAGTGGTGGCTGTAGGCGGACAGTTTTATAACTGAAGGGAAGCAGGAGATTAATCAATGCATTTATGCCAGTTGTCCGGTGTGAATACATTGAGAAATATGGTGGTCACGGTGAGCACTATATTAAACACTTGACATCGAAGTTGTGGGTGAGGTGGAGGGTGACTTATTTTTTTTTATTTAGTTTTTTTTTTCGTAAAAATTTTGTCCCTTTTTAAAAGAAAACCCATAAAACATAAATCCATCAGAAATCTGGGGCGTTTCACTTTGCATTCTGCATTTCCTGGGAATCCATTGATGCATATGTACTGGGTAGGCCGGGGTTTCCCCCCATAATTTTTTATTTTTATTTTTCTCTAAGGGGCCCTTCGAGATCTTTTGTAGAAACCTTCACAGAGCCCTAGACCTTTCGGATAGCCTTCTTAATCAGGCACAGTATGAAGAAGGTCTGCTTTTTTGTAAAAATAGCACCACCCCTGTCCACAGGTTGTATGTAGTATTGCAGCTCAGCCCATTTACTTGCAATGGAGCGGAGCTGCAATGCCAGACACAATCCCCTGGACAGGTGTGGTGCTGTTTCTGGAAATAAGCAGCCATGTTGTCTGTCCATCAAGATGTAAATCCCGGAGAACCCCTTTAAAGCATTGTACAGGGATCTTAGGGATAGGTAATCAATATGAGAATTGGCGGCAGTCTGATTCCTGAGACCCCCACCAATCAGTATGAAGAGACTGTGGCACTCCTTTAGCGCTTAGGCCTCTTCCTAGGCCAGTGACGTCACGTTCATCTGTCACATGGCCTAGGAGCAGCTGAAGTGACATGCACTGTATGGTGCTGTGATCGTGGCAGCCTACTCAAACAGCTGATCATCGGGGGTGCCGGGAGTCGGACCCCTGCTGAACTCATATTGAAGACCTATCCTGAGGAAAGGTCATAAATATGAAAATCCCGGAGAACCCCTTTAATTGTTGTTGTCTATGGTGGCACTCCAGGGAGAGCTGCTCTTTGTAACTGGTCTCTGCCACTGCTAATGGGGAGTCTGATCTGGGATAACTCCTTTTGTTACTGCTAACTGGAGACGAGCGAATTTCTAAAAAATTCGATTTGGCCCGTTCGCAGAATTTTCCGAAAAGATTCTATCTGAATTTATTTGTGGCGAATCGCAGTAAAAACGGCTATTTCCTGGCTGCAGAGAGCCTGTATAGTGGTGTAGAACACTGTGCCTTGCAGTAACGCGCGTAGTCTGCTGTGGTAGTGAAATAATACTGTGAGTCAGTATGACATGCAGATGACTGTGGAGCATACGCCTTCACTCGGTCAGCATTTGGTCAGTAATCCATCAGTATTGCTAAAGCCCAAAAAAAACAGGAGTGGATCCAAAACAGAGATGACACCTGAATTAAATATTTGCATGTCTTCTGTGTTTTGTACCCGAAATCATAAGCCAATTCTGATGCAAAATAGGGACCATGTCATACAGGCCTTACAGCTGCTACATAGACAGGATCCGTTGTGCGTCTCATTTTTCCTCCCTTCTGAAAGATCAGAAGAAGGGTCAAATAAATGATGTCAACCAGGCCAAAAAGGCAAGATGGTGGCCTAGTCATGGAGTGAGGAGGGTGGGAGCAGCATGAGAAGTCCACAGAGTGGCCCAGTGACATAGTGGTGAGGTCAAATGGTTGTGCAGGCAGTGTTCGGCTAGGAAACACAAAGAAGGCGTACCATAGGGTAATAACGTACGTATCTGATAAAAAATGTCTCCAAAAAGGAGGCTCACCTTGTGTAGTTGTGCTAAACGTAGGCACAACTCTAGTGTAGGCTCATCAGGGGTTATTTAGATCCCCGCTTAAACGGATGGTGTACAGCCAAAAATGTAGGTGCTTCTGGTCAGGGATGCCTGGGGTCTCTCAGATGATAAGTGGATTCAGCAGAGAAGATGTCCCGCGGTGCAAGAAACCATCCAGTATTTTGAATCAAAATCAGAGGTTTTTTTATTCAGCAAGAGGAGACCACAGAGTGTTGATTTGGCAGCAGCATGAGGAGACCACAGATTGGGGAAGTGGCAGTAGCATGAGGAGACCTGAGTGGTGAGGTGGCAACAGCATTAGAAGACCAGAGTGGGGAGGTGGGTGGCAATAACAGTACCCGCTGATGATGGTGCGTGCAAGAAGGAGCACTTGGCATCAGGCGGGTGGCAGCATCAGGATAGTAGCTGAGGCAGGTAGCCAGAAGAAACCGGTCTCTTTTATTTTTTCTCAAGGTTTTGGTGAGGCAGCATGGATGATCTAATCTGATGCATCAGGCATTGTTGGGTGGAAATCCTGGCTGATCCATGCCTGATTCATCTTGACAGGTCAGTCTCTCCATATTTTGGGTGGACAGGCGAGTTCTCCTTGGGCTAACTATGGCCTCTGCTGCACTAAACACCCCCTCTGATGCCACACTACTGGCTGGGCAGGACAGCTTTTCCAGGGCAAACTCGGCCAGTTGCAGCCACAAATCCAGTTTTGCTGGCCAGTAGTTCAGTGCATCTTCAAAGTGGGGTGGCAGGGTAATGTCCAAGTATGCTACCACCTGCTGGTTCAGGTTCTGCTCCAGGTCTAGCTGCTGGTGAGAAGTTTGTTCACTAGGCGGGTTAAGAAAGCTCCCCATTATCGACTCTAGACTCAAGCTGCTGCTGATGGAGCTGGTACTGCTCCTACCCAACCCCTCCCCCCTCCAACGTGCGACAGCAGCCATGGCAGTAAAACAAGAGCGCCAGACCTGCGAGAGGATGGACAATAGCGCACATGGGCAGCGGCCAACTGACTACATAGGATGTCTCTATAGTAGTTCAGTTTGATCTCCCTCTCAGCAGGTGTAAAAAAAAAAAAGCCCCCATTTTGGACCGGTAGTGAGGGTCCGACAAGGTGGAATTGGTGACCATTCGGCTGTCACTACGCAAGCAAGTGAGCATGCATCGGGCCATTTGCGCAAGTGACTCGAAAGGACTCCCTGCCTGCATCTACACTGCATACTGCCACGGTGTGTCTGGGTCCTCTTCGTCATCTTCCTCCTCTCCCTGTAGCTCCTCTGGCTGCTCCTGCTCCTCTTCTCCTGTCACCTGTGTAGAAAAACCACCCATTTCGCTACACATTGCTTGTGCTCCAATGTCCTCCTCCAGTTCAGTCCCCACAGGGCTCATGTGGCCGTGATATGTAGGCGCCACGTCTCCAGTCCTCTGACCAGACAGATTTACCAGCATCTGTTCCAGGACATGAAGCAGTGGAATGACATAATTTAGCGCGTAGTCCTGGCGACTGACAAATAACGTGGCATCTTTAAAGGGCCTGAGCAAACTGCAGGTGTCACGCATGAGCTGACACTGGCTGACATCGAAGTTACACAGGGGAGTACTCCTGTCCGCTTGGATCATCAAAAAATCGTTTACGGCCTTTCTCTGTTCGTATAGTCGGTCCAACATATGGAAGGTGGAATTCCAACGGGTGGAAACGTCGCCTATCGGCCTATGTTGGGGATGCCATTCTGCCGATGCAGCTCAAGGAAGGTGTGCTTGGCGGCGTGCGAGAGGCTGAAGTGCATGCAAAGTTTCCTGGCCATTTTTAGTATGTCTTGTAGATGGGTGGAAGACTTTAGGAGCCGCTTTACAACCAGATTGAACACGTGCGCCATGCAGGGCGCATGGCTCAGCCCTGGTTGACGCAGCACCGACACCATGTTCTTCCCGTTATCGGTGACCATGGTTCCGGTTTTGAGTTGTTGAGGAGAAAGACAGGATTCGATTTCTTGGTGAAGGACACGGAGCAGTTCCTCCCCTGTGTGCCTCCATTCGTCCAGGCAAACGAGGTGCAGAATAGCGTGACCCCACAGTGCCCTGCACATGTGGTATGCTGAAGGGGCACTGCGCATTGTCCCTGCAGTGGAGGCTGAGGATGAGGAGGCAGAGGTGGACATTGTTGCAGGACCAATGGCGTGAGAACGTTTTGGCAGAAGCGGCGTCATCTGGCCAAGTTGCTGGTGTGGCTGGGCAGGAACCACATTTACCCAGTGGGTCGTAAAGGACATATTTTGTCCTTGACCGTAGTTACATCTTCACACGTCGACGCTGCTGTGCACTTTGGCAGACACCGACAGGCTCAATGACTGGTCGACCTTCTGTTCTACATGTGTGTGCAGGGCTGGTACTGCCTTTTTGGCAAAGAAATGACTGCTTGGGACTCTCTCCTTTGGCTCGGCACAAGCCATCAGTTCTCTGAAAGGTGCAGAGTCCACCACTTGGAAAGGGAGGAACTGCAGCACCAGCAACTTGGCCAGGAGCACGTTCAGCTTCTGCACCGTTGTATGAGTGCACGCATACTGCTGTGTCTTGGCAATCGCTTCGGTGATCGATTGCTGACTGAATGACTGAGGAGGAGCAGGAGCATCAGGATCAGCAGATGATGGAAATGCCAGACAGCTCCCTTCGCTGAGGTGGTGGAGCCCTGATTGCCTGAAATCGGGTAAGTGCCACTGGGTGATGCAGTAGTTGCTGCGGCAGGCTGGACCACCATATCAGAGCCACGGTTCTCCCAGGCCACTTTATGGTGACGCTGCATATGTTGACGCAGGGCCGTGGTGCCAACATTGGCACCCTGGCCACGCTTCACCTTCTGCCCACAGATTTGGCAAATGGCCATGTTTACCTCCTCCGGCGGCTTAACAAAAAACTGCCACATCGCCGAGTAGGTGATTTTACCCCCAACACTACGCACTGACTGACTGCTATGGCCGCTGCCTCCGTGAACCCCTCCACCACTACTTTCCGGGCAGGTAGGCTGCTGCGAAGCAGATGGTCTACCCCAGGCACGTTTGGCTCCCGAGCTCCCACTGCTGCCACCCTGCTGACTCCTGCCCATGCCAACGACTTGCTGGCTCTGCCGCTTCCTTACAGGCACGCTGCCATCCTCTTCTCCCGATGATAAAGCCCCTTCGTCACCCGACTCTGCCCCTTCGTCACTCGGCTCCCAATTGCGGTGTGCTTCATCATCATCGAGTACTGTCTGCACGTCACTGACGTCCTCCTCAACAGTTTCTGAGCCAGCCTGACCGCTCGCAACACCAGCTCCCACGCCACTCTCCTCATCACTACTTGCCTGCCTACCAGAGGAAGCGGCGGATGTCTTCTCCAGATCTTGGCTGGGCAGTAGCTGCCGACTGTCCTCTAGTAGCTCGTCCTCGCTGTATAGTGGAGCTGAGCCCACAGCATATAATGCTTATAAATGAATGGACTGATACTATTAAAATATTACAATCGATAACGTTTAATCGTTACACACATGTACACTGTTAAAAAATAAATAAAAAATACCATCAACATAAAATTTTGATTATACATAGTCAAAGTCCCTCCTTTCCTACTCACAAATAAATGTTAAAAATGTCCCATAGCGATGTTTATATATGTAATCATTTCCTTAATGGAACTTGTAAGGCCTCTTTCAAACGGGCATTGCGTGGGAAGGCCAGATAGGATGCGGGTGCGTCACAGGAAAATGCGCAATTTTTCTGCACGAGGGAAAAAGCGTTTATATGCGTTTTGCACATGCATGAGAAAAATCAGCATGTTTGGTACCCAGACCCGAACCCGGACTTCTTCACAGAAGTTCAGGTTTGGGTTAGATGTTGTGTAGATTTTATCATTTTCCCTTATACCATGTGATGAGCGCAGTGACGTCACCAAAGGTCCTTTTCCTCCCAGGTCATCAAAGAAGAAGACAGAAGAGAAGTCGGCTGAGCAGACAAGTGGATGAGGTGAGTTTATTTTTTATTTATTTTTTAACCCCTCCATCCCTATTTTACTAAGCATTCTGTATTAAGAATGCTATTATTTTCCCTTATAACCATTTTAAAAGGGAAAATAATAATGATCGGGTCCCCATCCCGATCATCTTCTAACAACCATGCGTGAAAATCGCACCGCATCCGCACTTGGAAAAACATTAACAATCATTCAGATTAGTACTAGGATGTTTCTGTCACCAGAGTATCAAAGGAGAAAAGCAACTAAAAGAAAAGGTGACTTTTAAAAATACCTTTTATTATTCTATCAAAGAAGTGTATTGGTATATATATACCACTATAGTGCAGAGAGACATGTGAGTACTTGAATTTCCTATGGGGGAGTATTTCCCCCCGCAAGAAATCCACAGTAACAGGATAGCAAGAAAAAGGAAAAAACTGGGGAGGGGGGAGCAGAGTCTTATAGACCGGGCAAGGGCAGAATCATCTCACTCTAATTTGCCCCCTAGCCTGCTCAGCCCAGGGCGACCCCCTGATGGTGGAGGTTCCCTGTCCCTGAACCTATTACTATCCAGTCCCTGTTAATCCCTACTCAAGGGAACCCTAGAAAGGGGGGAGATATCTAAGTCGAGGGTATCAGCGGTTATTCC
Organism: Bufo gargarizans; assembly: GCF_014858855.1. Classification (NCBI taxonomy): domain Eukaryota; kingdom Metazoa; phylum Chordata; class Amphibia; order Anura; family Bufonidae; genus Bufo; species Bufo gargarizans. The sequence continues at coordinate 387,702,544 of NC_058085.1, forward strand.
AGAGGAGGTGGGTACCGCTGAGACCCTTCCGATCAACAAATAAGAGTGTCAGTGGCTATTCCAAGGGTTGGGTGTCACTGAGACTCGCTCAATATAGAGCAAACGAGACCTTGCGGATGCTTGCAATTTTCATGCAGCCCCATTTACTTCTATGGGGCCTGCGTTGCGTGAAAAATGCACAAAGAGGAGCATGCTGCAATTTTCACGGAACGCACAAGTGATGTGTGAAAATCGATGCTCATGTGCACAGCCCCATAGAAATGAATGGGTCCGGATTCAGTGCTGGTGCAATGCGTTCACCTCACGCATTGCACCCGCGCATAAAACTCGCCTATGAAAGAGGCCTAAAGGCTTATCCAGAAACCGCTATTTTAACTGCACTTTCTTGTAAGCGTACGGTTTTAAATGTGTCACTCTCAAATCACGTCCGACATCGATTTGAGAGTGAGAAATGTAAGACCACACGCTGCACACGTAAAAACCATTCCTGCTGCATCCACCAGCATCGGTGATAACGCCGATGCCGGTGGATTAACCCCTCATATGCTGTGGTCAGCGCTGACCGCGGCATATGAGAGGTTTGCACTCCCTCACCTCATCCATTGGGTCACCGCGCTTCTGTGGCGGGGACTCGATGGTTGCCATTGCAGCCCCAAGCCATTCCAAGGCTTGGGGCCCGGCATGTACGGAGGCCCAGCCCCCAGGCTGGGTCTCCTAGACAACTGTTAGCGTCTTACAGTGTAAGACACTAAGGGCTCATGCACACAACCGTTTTTTGCGGTCTGCAAATTGCCGATCCACAAAAAACGGATGCTGCCCGTGTGCCTTCCGCAATTTGCGGAACGGAACAGGAGGCCCTTCATAGAAAAGCCTATTCTTGTCTGCAAAACGGACAAGAATAGGACATGACTCATAATTTTTGCGGGGCCACGGAACGGAGCAATGGATGCGGACAGCACACAGAGTGCTGTTCGCATCTTTTGCGGACCCATTAAAATGAATGGTTCCGTATACGGCCTGTATACGGGATCAAAATACGGCCCGTAACGCAAAAAAAGTTTGTGTGCATGAGCCCTCACAGTTCAATACAGCACAATACAGATAGATGTATTGTGCTGCATTGAAACAGGGATCAGACCCTGTTAAGTTGAAGTCCCAGAGTGGGACAAATAATAAAGTTAAAAAAAAAGTAAAAAAATAATAATAGTTTTACAAAAAAAAAGTACAAGTTTCAAGAAAAAAAAAAAAAAATGTCCTTTTTCAAAAAAGTCACCTTGCATCACTAAAAGTGCAACACCAAGCGATCAAAAAGGCTTATGCCCCCCAAAATAGTACCATGGGTTTATCGTTAATTTCTAATGATAATTTGTTTTCCCTTAGTCCTAACAGCAGCACAGACCGGGTTAACTGCCCCCTGTGGACTGGTAGGAACAGTGGAATTTTTAATGAGCCCAAGAACCAATAATAAAGTTCCCACTCCCTCAAAAGGAGGGAACTACCCCCCAGCCACCGAGTTTTCAGCAAGCATACGTACTTAGGGTGGGAAATTTGTGTGCTGCTGTTAGGACTAAGGGAAAACAAATTAATGTTAGAAATTAACGATTCCCTTACGTCCTACCAGCAGCACAGACGGGGAGATAACAAGAAGAAACCCCTAGGAAGAGCCTTCCTGCCTGGCAGAATTAAGAATAGTCCGCCCAAAGGCCGAAAACTTAGCACCAACTCTGTAGTGCGAGATAAAGGTCGATTCGGAGCTCCAGGAAGCCGATTTACAAATTTACTCTAAGGGAAGATGATTTCTTTCCGCCACAGAGGTTGAAACGGCCCTAGTAGAATGGGCCCTAACAAACTCCGGAGGGTCCAGAGATTGAGACAGAAAGGACCCTTTAATGGCTTCTCTGATCCAGCGACTAATGGAAACTTTAGATGCTTTGCGGCCTTTAGATTTTCCGGCAAAAAGGATCAAGAGATTCTCATCAATCCTGAACTCCTTGGACCTATCCACATAGGTCTGGAGGCATCTCGATATGTCCAGAGGATGTCTGACAGGAACATCGAAGGAGGCGGAAGAAAATAAAACTGGTAAATTACCTGGTTAACATTCTGAAAAGATAAAATCTTAGGTCTGAAGTAGGGTAAAAATCTTAAGAGGACTCTGTCCTGCAAAAAGGTGATATATGGATGCAGAGCCGAGAAGGCTTGTAACTCCGAAACCCTCCTGGCTGATGTCACAGCTAGCAAAAAAACAGTCTTTAAGGTGACAAACTTGAACCCGACCTCCTCCAATGGCTCAAAGGGAGGAGATGCTAACCCATTGAGCACTACTGAAAGATCCCACTGAGGAATGGGTCTCAGTATTGTAGGCTTCAATCTCTCGGCTCCCTTAAGGAAGCGTTTGATGAGCGGATCCCGAGAATATGGCTTGTTTAGACAGGCCGAGATGGCAAAAACCTGAACCTTCAAAGTGGCCGGAGCAAGGCCCTTGTCTAGTCCATCCTGAAGGAACTGTAGTATGGCGGAAAGGGGCGGATCTGCAGACGCCACCTGGTTGGAATCACACCAAGAGGTGAAGATTCTCATCACTCTGGAGTAGGCCTTTTTAGTGGACTCCGCTCTTGAATGTGATAACGTTATCAGGACCGCCTCTGAGAGCCCTTCTACTCTGGGAAGGGACTGATCAACCTCCAGGCTGTCAGGTTGAATCTGTGCTGATCTGGGCAGAGATGTGTGTCCCACGACACCAGGGTCTGCTCCGGGGGGAGTCTCCAGTATTGTCCCTGACTCATTGTCTGACTGTACTTTCACAGCTTTGCCCCGGATCTGAGGGGCGAAGTGAAGGAGGGCTAGCCGGATAGCTCGCATCTCGCGGAGATTGGAGGAGAGACGCCGCTCCATGGGAGACCAAGTTCCCCGAACTGTGGAACCGTCTAGATGAGCGCCCCAGCCTACTAGGGACGCATGTGTAGTCAATATGAGCCAAGATGGTTGGGTCATAGACTTCCCTGGAGGGAGATGGAACCATCATCTCAGGGAATTCCGAGTTTGGGAGGATAGAGAGTATAGGGAATCTAGCCCCGTAGGCCTGCCTTCCCACCTGTTCAAAACTTCTGTTTGAAGAGGGCGGAGGTGCCATAATGCCCAAGGGACTGCGTCCGCAGCCGCTGACATAAGCCCCAGGATCTTCATGAGAGTCCGAATGGATACTCGTCGTGGTACCGATAAGAACCTTGCTAGGTCTTGTACTCGGGACTTCCTCTCTGGTGTCAACTGAAGGGACATCTCCACAGAGTCGATTATGAAACCTAGGTATTGTATTGAAGTCGAAGGGCTCACGTTCGATTTCTGCCAGTTGATGATCCACCCTAGGCGGATCAGAAAGGAGATTGCCAGATGAAGATGGTGGGTCAGAACTGGTACAGTGGCCGCCAAAAGGAGCCAGTCGTCCAGGTAAGGGACAATGGTCAGTCCTTGAAGTCTCAGTGCTGCCACCACTGCTACCACCACCTTGGTGAAGATAAGGGGGGCGGATGAGATTCCAAAGGGAAGGGCGGCAAACTGAAAATGCCTGAGAACCCCGGAAATCTGGACCGCGATCCTGAGGTATTTCCGAGAAACGGGATGGATCGGAATATGGAGATAAGCATCCCTGAGATCCAGAGTGGCCATCACATCTCCTAGTCTGAGAATTTGGCTGACTGACCTTATGGTTTCTGTACGAAACCTTGGCCTTCTTATGAATCGATTGAGGTATCTCAAATCTATTATCATCCGGAGATCACCTGTTTTCTTGGGAACCAGAAACACTGGAGAATAGATCCCTAGGCCCTGCTCCCCTGCCGTAACTTCCTCCAGAGCCCCCTTTGAAATATAGTCCTGGATGTAGGATTCTAAAATCCTCTGTTTGGCAGGCTGAAAGCCTCGATTGATAACAAATCTTTCTTGGGGGAGAGAGACAAGATCTATAAGGTACCCGGAGGAAACGATGCTTAGAACCCAGGGATCTGCAATCTCCTGGGTCCCAACCTCCTTGAAATTGGAAAGACGCCCCCCACCCCCACGGGGATCTGGGGAGAGGGTACGGGGAAAGCCAGAGGCGTAACGGCAGGGACAGCAGGGGGAAACCAAGAGCCTCTGAGAGGCCCGCAGTCAGGAGGGGTTGGCCTCCTTAGTGGGTCTGCGGGGGCGCCCCAAAGATCTTCGCTGCCCCCCCCAGTTTCTACGGGAAGTAGCCTGCTGGCCCTGTCTGCCCCCCTGATGCTGACTGGAGCGTCCTCGAAAGGGCTGTTGAGGAAGACTCTTGCCCTTTTTGTCGGAGAGGCCCTCCATGATTTTGTCTGGCTCGGACCCGAAAAGCTGATCGGGCTCAAACGGAAGCCCACACAAATTATATTTAGAGGCATTATCTGCCTTCCATGGTTTCAGCCATAACGGTCTGCGAGCTGCAGAGACTAAACCCATGGTCTTGGCCGCGAGCTTTAGCTGTACGTAGTATCGCATAAAAAGTCCATAGCCAGATTCACCGTTTTAAAGGCAGCCAGGATGTCATCACGGGATACACTCTGATCCACGTCGGTCTGGATCTGATTTAGCTTATTCCTCAAGAAGGACGACACTTCGGATGCTGCTATAGCAGCAGATGCTGAAGCTGCAGCGGCTGAATAGCCTCTTCTTAGTGTGCACTCCGCCCTTCTATCAAGAGGGTCTTGCAGACTCGACCCATCATTTGCAGGCACCAGAGTGCGTCTAGACAACTTGGCTATGGCCATGTCAACCCTGGGAATGGAACCCCACGATTCCATCAAGGGTTTCGCCATTGGGAACATCATCTTGAATCTGCGAGTCAGGACTAGTCCTTTGTCCGTTTTTTTTCCATTCAGTACGCTTGACTGAATGGAGGGTCTCATCCGCCTTATAGACACGCTGTGCCCGACCGGTGGGATCGGAGGACTCCCCAACGTCAACATCCTGGTCCCCCGACCTGATGGACTTCAAATGCTTTTGAGTTTTTTCTGGAGGGAAAAAACATGGTTAAGGCTAATTTCACACTAGCGTTCGATCGGATCCGTTCTGAACGGATCCGATCATAATAATGCAGACGAAGGCTCCGTTCAGTACGGATCCGTCTGCATTATTTTAGCATAAAAACAGCTAAGTGTGAAAATAGCCTCGTACGGATCCGTCCAGACTTTCAATGTAAAGTCAATGGGAGACGGATCCGCCTGAAGATTGAGCCATATTGTGGCATCTTCAAACGGATCCGTCCCCATTGACTTACATTGTAAGTCTGGACGGATCCGCACGGATCCGCACGCCTCCGCACGGCCAGGCGGACACCCGAACGCTGCAAGCAGCGTTCAGCTGTCCGCCTGTCCGTGCGGAGGCGAGCGGAGCGGAGGCTGAACGCCGCCAGACTGATGCAGTCTGAGCGGATCCGCTCCATTCAGACTGCATCAGGGCTGGACGGCTGCGTTCGGGTCCGCTCGTGAGCCCCTTCAAACGGAGCTCACGAGCGGACAGCCGAACGCTAGTGTGAAAGTAGCCTAATTCCTCCTCGTCAGAGGATGATGAGCCCACAGAAAGGACAGCGGGTCTCTCGCTTGGTGCGGTGACCTCCATAGGAGTTTGGGAGGGTCCCGGCAACCTCTCATTCAACAGCTTGACTACACCCTTAATTGAGTCATCCACATAACACCTAGCCCACTGATACATTTCCTGCATAGTGGGTTCAGTAGTGGTACGGGAACGGCAGCTGTCACATCTTGAATACGGGCAGTTGTCGTCTAGGGGGGTATTACAGTCGAAACAGGCCAAGTGCTTGCGTTTGGCGGTGGATTTCCGCTGGTCAGAGTCTCGCGGAGAAGACATGACTGCGAAAAGAAAGAGGAGGATTAAAAACGTATTCAGCAATAAGAAGACAAAACACCACCTTAAGAATAAGCCCACCAAACAGGAACGAAGTTCCGAGATCTCAGTATCACAAGGAGAGCTAGAGAAAATTCTCTCTCAGCGCAATAGGGCTCTGGAGGCTTGCTTAAATAGCTGCACAACCAGAGACTGAGCAAAGGTAACTGAGGGCTTATAAGGAGGCGTAAGGGTCCGCCCTAGGGCGGAACTATTGCAGGCAAACGAAATGCACTTGATGCAGCCGCCCACTTTCCCTCCTATTTTCTTTCCCTCTTCTTTTTTTTTCTTTCCCCTGGGGATGTTATTCCCCATTGAAAACAGGGGATTTAATAATATCCCTGTCTAACGGAAAATCTAGAGTGACGAGGGGACCGGCGATCCCCTGAACGGGCAAGGATAAAAACAGGTTAGCAAAAGGGAGCCTGCTAGAGAGGGGAGGAGGGGTCAGAAGAAAAAAGGGCAATCGCAAAGCCCTAAGATAAGTAAATACAAGGGGAAAGATCTATTCCCCAAATCTATGCTCCCCCCAACTAAAAAAAAGGAGGGGGGAGCTACACACCAGTCCACCTGTCCAAAGGACAGAAAAAAACACGGTGGCTGGGGGGTAGTTCCATTCCTTTTGAGGGAGTGGGAACTTTATTATTGGTTCTTGGGCTCATTAAAAATTCCGCCGGTCCTACCAGTCCACAGGGGGCAGTTAACCCCGTCTATGCTGCTGGTAGGATCTAAGGGAATCTAACAGTCACCTCATCCCGCAAAAAATTAACCCCTACCTAAGATAATCGCCTAAAAATAAAAACATACATATAGCTTTCAGATTATAGAGACACTAAAACATGATTTTTTTTTGTTTTAAAAATGCTTTTATTGTGTTAAATGTAAAAAGAAATAAAAAAGTAGCCATATTAGGTATTGCCGCGTCCATAACAACTTGCTCTATAAAAATACCACATGACCTAACCCCTCAGGTGAACACCGTAAAACAAATTAAATTAAAACGGTGTCAAAAGTCATTTTTTGTCACCTTACATCACAAAAAGTGTAATACCAAGCGATCAAAACGTCATATGCACCCTAAAATAGTACAAATCAAACCGTCATCTCATACTGAAATAAATGAGCCCCTACATAAGACAGTCTCCCAAAATGTTAAAAAACTATGGCTTTCAGAATATGGAGACATGCTTTATTATGTAAAACTGAAACAAACCACCAAAAATAGTCATATTTGGTATTGTCGTGTATGTAACAACCTTCTTTATAGCACATCATCTAACCTGTTAGATGAACACTGTAAATAACAAAAAATAAAAACGGTGCCAAAACAGCTATTTTATGTTACCTTGCCTCACAAAAAGTGTAATATAGTGCAACCAAAAATCATATGTACCCTAAAATAGTACCAACAAAACTGCCATCTTATCCCGTAGTTTCTAAAATGGGGTCATTTTTTTGGAGTTTCAACTCTAGGGGTGCATCAGGGGGGTCTTAAAATGTGACACGGCAGCTTAAAATTATTCCAGTGAAATCTGGCATTCCTTTCCTTTTGCGCCCTGCCGTGTGCCCGTACTGCAGTTTACGACCACATATGGGGTGTTTCTGTAAACTACAGAATCAGGGTAGTAAATATTGAGTTGTGTTTGGCTGTTAACCCTTGCTTTGTTACTGGAATAAATGGATTAAAATGGAAAATCTGCCAAAAAATTCTGAAATTTCATCCCCATTTTCTAATTAATTCTTGTGGAACACCTAAAGGGTTAACAAAGTTTGTAAAATCAGTTTTGAATACCTTGAGGGGTGTTGTTTCTAAAATGGGGTCATTTTTGGGTGGTTTCTATTAGGTAAGCCTTACAAAGTGACTTCAGACCTGAACTGGTCCTTAAAAAGTGGGTTTTGGAAATTTGCTGAAAAATTTAAAGATTTGCTTCTAAACCTTCTAACGTCCCCAAAAAATAAAATGGCATTCACAAAATGATCTAAACATGAAGTATACATATGGGAAATGTAAAGTAATAACTATTTTTGGAGGTATTACTATCTATTATAAAAGTAGAGAAATCGAAATTTGGAAATCTGCAACTTTTTCAAAATTATTTGTAAATGTGGTATTTTTTTTAAATAAATAAAAATTAACATTTTTGATTTAATTTTACCTCTATCATGAAGTACAATATGTGATGAGAAAACAATCTCAGAATGGCCTGGATAAGTAGTAGCGTTTTAAAGTTATTACCACATAAAGTGACACATGTCAGATTTGCAAAAAATGACCTGGTCCCTAAGGTGAAAAATGGCAGGGTCCTTAAGGGGTTAAAGACCTTTTGGCTTCTCAACCACAACCCAGCAGAGAAATATCTCCATGTTAGTGGTCTGCAACCTGTGGCTCTCCATCCAGTTTTTCCAATCATGAACAAGGTAGTTTAAAAGGCGACCACCACTAGGTGGCGTAGGAGCTACCAATATTTGGAAGTCGCTGACTGTCAATGTCGTCTCCCAAGGGACTTTTTCTTTTATTTCAGACATGACTTATAATAAAACAGATAACGATTATAATCCATGTGTCGGGTGCGGAGGATTCCTTGCGACTGCTTACTGCTGTATTTAATATTTTTTTTAGCTGGTGTTCTAAGTTATGATTTTTGAAGACGAGCGTCATCAGTATGCCGATCAGGCGCGGCCTACATTTCATCCCCCTTGGAACCTATTTGAATCGCTTCTCAGACAGAAGGGAGCATTGAGAGATTTTGTTTTCTTGTTAATCCACGTGCAGTCCAGCAAATAAAGTAGGAAACAAATCTAATGCAACTTCTATTGAAGGGGTGTATGGGGCCCACTTTAAGTGACGCTGTACTTTTTTAGTAAACTTTTGATGTGTCATAGGGACATATGAAACGTATCAGTGAATGTATTGTAATTACACTGCACCGCTTCTACATGCGAGATGAGCGCCGGTAATTCTGAAGATCTGATATTGATGATCTATCCTGAAGATAGGTCATGAATATGGTTTTGCTATACAACCTCTTTAACCACCTCCCATCCGCCCATAGACTAAAAACGTCCGGGAGGTGGTTCTCCATTTCTGAATGGACGTTCCTGAATGTCCATTCAGAAACTGCAGCTGTACGCTAATCGTGCATGTGCTGATCGGGTTGCCCGCTGTCAGAGACAGCAGGGCAACCCTTAGAGAAGGCAGGGACAGTGCCCAGGTGTCCCTGCCTTCTAGATCGCTGCATACACAGTGCTCACCGAGCGCTGTGCATACAGAGCAGGAAGCGCTATGCGCTTCCTGTTCCGGCCCGGCGGTCATGTGACCACCGGGACCGGAGAGTGCAGGAGCTGTGTGAGGTCTTTCAGAGACCTCGATCAGCCCTGCACTGAGGCTGTACAGCCCTGCACTGAGACCTTGATCAGCCCTGCACTGAGGCTCTGGGGGGGTGTATCTCTCCTGTAACTGGGGCTACTATGTCAGCCCCAGTTACAGGAGAAATCAACAGTGAGAAAAAAATAAAAAGTGAAATGTCCCCCAGAGGTCTTGTATGACCTTATGGGGGACGAAAAGTGTAAAATAAAAAAAAATAAAAATAAAGTGTTAAAAAAATAAAAGAAAAGAAAAAGTTTTCACATGTAAAAAAAAAAAAAATTCCCCAAGTAAGGAATAAAAATAAATGTTAAAAATAGAAAAAATAAAAGACATATTTGGTATTGCCACGTCCGTAATGGTCGGCTCTATAAATATATCACATGATCGACCCAGTCCAATAAACACCATAAAAAAATAAATAACTGTCAAAAAAAGCCATTTTTGTCACCTTACATCACAAAAAGTGCAACACCAAGTGATCAAAAAGGCCTATGTCCCACAAAATGGTACCAATAAAACCGTCACCTCATCCTGCAAAAAATGAGCCCCTACATAGGAAAATCTCTCAAAAAATATAAAAACTATAGCTCTCAGAACATGGAGACACTAAAACATAATTTTTTTGGTTTCAAAAATGCTATTATTGTGTTAAAGTGAAATAAATTAAAAAAGTATACATATTAGGTATTGCCGCGTCCGTAACAACCAGCTCTATAAAAATATCACATGACATAACCCCTCGGGTAAACACCATAAAAAAAAAACTGTGTCAAAACAAGCAATTTTTATCACCTTACATCACAAAAAGTGCAACACCAAGTGATCAAAAAGGCGTATGTCCCACAAAATGGTACCAATAAAACCGTCACCTCATCCTGCAAAAAATGAGCCCCTACATAGGAAAATCTCTCAAAAAATATAAAAACTATAGCTCTCAGAACATGGAGACACTAAAACATAATTTTTTTGGTTTCAAAAATGCTATTATTGTGTTAAAGTGAAATAAATTAAAAAAGTATACATATTAGGTATTGCCGCGTCCGTAACAACCAGCTCTATAAAAATATCACATGACATAACCCCTCGGGTAAACACCATAAAAAAAAAACTGTGTCAAAACAAGCAATTTTTATCACCTTACATCACAAAAAGTGCAACACCAAGTGATCAAAAAGGCGTATGTCCCACAAAATGGTACCAATAAAACCGTCACCTCAACCTGCAAAAAATGAGCCCCTACACTAGCAAATTTCTCAAAAAATAAAAAAATATATAGCTCTCAAATCATGGACACATTAAAACATAATTTTTTTGTTTCAAAAATGCTATTATTGTGTAAAACTTAAATAAATAAGAAAAAGTATACATATTAGGTATCGCCACATCCGTAACGATCTGCTCTATAAAAATTTCACTTGACCGAACCCTGTAAAAATAAATAAATAAATAAAAACTGTGCTAAAACAACCAATTTTTTGGTCACCTTGCCCCATAAAGTGTTATAATGAATGATCAAAAAATCATATGTACCCAAAAATAGTACCAATAAAACTGGCACCTTATTCCCTAGTTTCCAAAATGGGGTCACTTCTTGGGAGTTTCTACTGTAAGGGTGCATAATGGGGGCTTCAAATGGGACATGGCATCTAAACACCATGTGGAGTTCCTCTTCTTCTGCGCCCTGCCGTGTGCCCATACAGCAGTTTATGACCACATGTGGGGTGTTTCTGTAAACCGCAGAATCTGGGTAATAAATATTAAGTTTTGTTTGGCTGTTAACCATCGATGTGTTAAAGAAAAAATTGGATTAAAATGGAAAATCTGCCCAAAAAGTTAAATTTAAAAATTTGATCTCCATTTTCCTTTAATTCTCGTGGAACGCCTAAAGGGTTAACAAAGTTTGTAAAATTGGTTTTAAGTAACTTGAGGGGTGTAGTTTCTACAATGGGGTCATTTATGGGGGTATCCACTATGTAGGCCCCACAAAGTGACTTCCGACCTGAACTGATCCTTAAAAAGTGGGTTTTGGCAATTTTCTTAAAAATTTCAAGAATTGCTTCTAAACTTCTAAGCCTTCTAACGTCCTAAAAAAAAAATATGACATTTACAAAATAATGCAAACATAAAGTAGACATATGGGAATGTTAAGTAATAAATATTTTATCAGGTATCACTTTCTGTTTTAAAAGCAGAGAAATTTAAATTTTAAATATTTTTGGGTAAATTTGGGATTTTTTCATAAATAAAGGTAAAATATATTGACTCAAATTTATGACTATCATGAAGTGCAATGTGTCACGAGAAAACAATCTCTGAATGACTTGGATAAGTAAGGACGTTCCAAAGTTGTTACCACATAAAGTGAGATATGTCAGATTTGCAAAATTAGGCCTGGTCAGGAAGGGGGCAAATGGCCCAGATGGGAAGTGGTTAATATATGCAGCCCCCTGTGGTGGTATTAGTCACTGGCAAAGGCTTATCTGGGTCTGCAACATGGGGGACACCTGGCAAGTACGTGATCGCCAAGTCTCATAGAGGCAGTGACAATACTGCTGTCTCTAGTCACTTCATAGCAGACATGACCTGATTCTGTCTTCACTAACATCTGGGCACCCAACCTGCTTCTGCTAGATTGCGGGATCTTCAATCCTGCCCCTTACAGTATTCATACATGTACAACTCAGAGGACACCAGGCTGTTACCTCTAGGAGGTGTCTCTGCTCAGAATCTGCTGGCCCTGCCAATTCAAGGGACGGTGTATGTCTCTAAGGGAACATAAAAAAGCTGAGGTCAGGACAGGCAGAGTTTGTGCAATACGGTAAAACAGGCTATAGGTAAGAGCAGGCGGCACAGGGTCAGTACTGTAATCAGGAAGAGGTCAGAACAGGTGGCACAGGATCTATACAGTGATCAGGCACAGATCAAGACAGGCAACTCAGGATCTATACATTTAGTAGAATCTGGCACTCGTGTTAATCGGGTGAACTAGTTGTGGGGTCCCAACCGCGTAGAGGACAATGAATTAAATAAACAGTCTCCTTCATGGTGTGAATTCACCTTCCTCAAATCACTATTTTCTCTTTTCTTCCCATGGCAACTAGTGTTTGAAAAAGGTCCGAGCAGGGCCGAAACATTACACATACACAATAAAGTTGCCTTGCATATGAAAACCAAATAAAAATCAGCACAATACTTCAAACAAATCTTAAGGAGTGCCTACGTTTATTTTATTTATTGTCAGGATCTGTACAGTCATCAGGCAGGCTTCACAGGGTCGATATGGTGATCAGGCAGAAGGCAGCACAGGATCAATATGCTTATGGGGAGAGGTCAGGACAGGTGGAACAGGATCTATAATGTGATCAGGCAGAGGTCAGGACAGGCAGCACAGGATCTATATAGTAAAATAGGCTATAGGGCAGGCGGCATATACTAGGTTCGGGATATAGATGGCACTGAAGGGTTTTCATGCTTGGTTCTAAGACTGAAAACAATCACTGTATTTTAAGTACCCCCCTCCCCCACCTATGGCCCCACTGGATCCCCCAAGTATTTGAACTGGATATGTACTATTCACTGTATGTCTAAGTGAATTTTGGTCACATAGTTCCTGATTGTGTAAGCGGTTTTCGGTCTTGAAGGTCTCAAAGGTTCATGTTCAACATGGCATGTTGTCTACTTTGTTTTTTTAGTTGGAGTCCCAGACTTCAAAGACAAGGAACAAATATTTATTACAACCACTATGGACGGCTGTATCACCTTACTGGACATACCAGGCACAATCCACCTGCTGAGGGCATCAACCAGTAGAGCTAGGGGCTTTCACCAGGTTCTTGAGCAATGAAGGTTGAGAAATGGGCAACCTTATCGAATAAGGAACGGGGTGGGTAGCATGATCAAGAACATTCAAGGTATTGGGGTTATTTATTTGGACAAGGGCACTTCTAACAAGATATCCGAGTTCTTTTTACGTCAACATAACAAGGGGTCGACATACAAAAATTCCAACAAGTGAGGTAAACCTTTAGCCCGATATCTACATCCTCGAACCTCTCAAACCTATATCTCTCATATCAAAAAGCCGAATGGTAGAGATACACATAACCCCAATGAAATACTAGAGGTGTTCAGATTCTATTACTCACAACTTTATGACATTAGAGGCCAATTTGCGGACATGGCACCCTCATCTTTGTCCGAACGCATAGATAAGTACACAACCGAAACAGCACTAGCCAACATTTCTGAACAGGATAGAGAAGGCTTAGGAGATTACTTTTCTGAAAAAGAAGTGATGACTATCATTAAAAATTCTCCATCAGGCAAAAGTCCAGGGCCTGATGGATTTAGCCAATTCTCTCTGTGCTAACCCATCAATACATGGCCTCACATTTAAAGGATCCCATTATAAAACAACCTTATATGCAGACGATCTCCTAATGTATGTTACTCAGCCTCATATATCCCTCCCTGCGGTTCTATCCGAATTTGAACGATTTGGTCATCTAAGCAACTTTAAAATTAACTACTCAAAATCTGAAATTTTAAACATATCCATTCCCCGGGATGAGTTCACCGGACTTCTCAATGCTTTTCCATTTAGACACCAAACATCATCACTTAAATATCTAGGAATCCTTATTCCTACGAATTCTGACCACCTTTTCAATCTAAATTACCTTTCTTTACTGGAACGAACAACAAAAGATCTTGGCACTTTTAATAAAAAGAATCTATCATGGTTCGGTCGAATAAACGTTCTTAAAATGGACACTCTACCAAAATTCTTGTACATATTTCAAACCATCCTATTAACTCCACCTTCGTCCTTCTTTCGTAAATTGAGAACAGCAATCACTCGATTTGTCTGGGGACAGCTCAGCCCTAGGATTGGATACTCTACATTAAAGAAGACCTTTCACCAATTATGACACTGTGAACTAAGAATACAGACATGGAGAGCGGCGCCCGGGGATCTCACTGCACTTACTATTATCCCCGAGTGCCGCTCTGTTCTCCGGTCACAAAGTTATGGTAGGCGGAGTCTGCCCTTGTTCTTCTGTAGCGCTGGCCAATCGCATTGCAGAGCTCACAGAAAATAACCTCCCAGGCTGTGAGCTCTGCGTTGCGATTGGCCAGCGCTAGAGCAGAACAAGGGCAGACTCCGCCTACCATAAGTTAGTGACTGAAATCTCCGCCTACTATAACTTAGTGGCCGGAGATACCGGAGGGCATATCAGGAGAACGGAGCGGCGCCCGGGGATAATAGTAAGTGCAGTGAGATCCCCGGGCGCCGCTCTCCATGTCTGTATACTTAGTTCACAGTGTCATAATCGGTGAAAGGTCCTCTTTAACTAGACTTAAATCGCAGGGAGGAGTTGGCCTTCCTGACTTTCAATTATATCACACGGCAGCCTCCCTTACGAGACTGCTTGATTGGCAATATCATGGAAGGACAAAACAATGGGTAGGATTGGAACAAACTCTTTATTCGCTTCCTCTTAAATACACTCCTTGGATTGACTCTGCAGCTCGCCCACTACTAAGCGGAAAAAATGTATTTTTGAGACAAACCCTTAAACTATGGGACACTCTAACCCTAAAAGGTTATTTGCAGTAGACGACTCAGCCCTCTTACCCCAATATTTCACAACCCAACGTTCCCTGCTGGCGCAGGGAGATACTCTTTCTGTGGAATGAAAGCTATGGAAGAATCACGCTTTCATCATCTACTATCTGGAGGCTCATTACCTTCTTTATCATCAATAAGTGCGAAATTCTCTAACACACGGATCTCATGGTTTGAATACGAACAACTGAGATCCTACATATCCTCTAGGGGAGAGAAGTGCACCTTTGAGACTTCTCTAACAGAAACTGAGAAATTATTCACTTTGTCGTCTCCACCGACCCACTTGATCTCTCAGTTATATCAGAATTTATTGCAAGACTCAAAAAAATATGCTCCAGGCTTCATCACAGGGTGGGAACAGGAACTGGGTTCGGACATAGAACGTGCTGATCAGCAAAAAGCCTTTACATTTTCTCATAAACTCTCAATAGTTTGTTCAGCACAGGAAAAGAACTATAAAATGTTGTCTCGATGGTACCCAGCCAGACTACACAGAATATTTCCCACAGTCCCTGAGATCTGTTGGACATGTAATAAAGAGATAGGCACGATGTTACATGTTTGGTGGGGGTGTGACATGGTTAAACCATTCTGGGACAAAGTTTTTGAAGTTGCCCACAAAATCACACAAAAGACTACTTATAACTCCCCCCAAGTGGATCTCCTCTCCATCCTGCCGAGCTTCATTGCATCCCAGAAAAATAATCTATTAAGATTCTTCATCACGGCAGCAAGATCGGTAATACCCAGGCACTGGCGTACGACAGATATACCTACCATGAGGGAATGGTACCAAGAAATGCTACACATTGCTAGATTGGAAGAAATCTCCTCAGATGCGAAAAATCTGTGCTCTAAATATACACTCACCTAAAGAATTATTAGGAACACCTGTTCTATTTCTCATTAATGCGATTATCTAGTCAACCAATCACATGGAAGTTGCTTCAATGCATGTAAGGTTGTGGTCCTGGTCAAGTCAATCTCCTGAACTCCAAACTGAATGTCAGAATGGGAAAGAAAGGTGGGCTACAACAGCAGAAGACCCCACCGGGTACCACTCATCTCCACTACAAATAGGAAAAAGAGGCTACAATTTGCACAAGCTCACCAAAATTGGACTGCTGAAGACTGGAAAAATGTTTCCTGGTCTGACGAGTCTCGATTTCTGTTGAGACATTCAAATGGTAGAGTCCGAATTTGGCATAAACAGAATGAGAACATGTATCCATCATGCCTTGTTACCACTGTGCAGACTGGTGGTGGTGGTGTAATGGTGTGGGGGATGTTTTCTGGGCACACTTTAGGCCCCTTAGTGCCAATTGGCCATAGTTTAAATGCCACGGGCTACCTGCGCATTGTTTCTGACCATGTCCATCCCTTCATGACCACCATGTACCCATCCTCTGATGGCTACTTCCAGCAGGATAATGCACCATGTCACAAAGCTCAAATCATTTCAAATTGGTTTCTTGAACATGACAATGAGTTCACTGTACTAAAATGGCCCCACAGTCACCAGATCTCAACCCAATAGAGCATCTTTGGGATGTGGTGGAACGGGAGCTTCATGCCCTGGATGTGCATCCCTCAAATCCCCATCAACTGCGAGATGCTATCCTATCAATATGGGCCAACATTTCTAAAGAATGCTATCAGCACCTTGTTGAATCAATGCCACGTAGAATTAAGGCAGTTCTGAAGGCAAAAGGGGGTCCAACACCGCATTAGTATGGTGTTCCTATTAATTCTTTAGGTGAGTGTACGACCGTATGGTCAAGCTGGTTAGAATTTCAGTCCTCTCCGGATCTTCCCACTTTGCTCTCTTCTTGAGTAATTCCTTATGGGATATAGAGGAACACCTACATCAGGCAGTCACCCCTTTATCCCCCCTTTTTTATTCCCCTCTTTCTCTCCCCTCTCTCTTCTTTCTCCTTTTTCTTCTTCTATCTTAATCACTTCTTTTACTCGTCTTCTCTCTTACCTCAATCACTTTACATTCTTTACTGGAAACCTAGAAGCGAGGTTTATTAACTTGCACTTTGTGATTATCATTTATACACCAGGTGGTATTGTAAAATGCACTTGTGTATATGCCTTTTGATGATATATTAATCCCCTGCTGGGGATAACATGCTTTATTGTTATGTTAAAATCTAAAACTCAATAAAATTGTTTAAACATAACAAGGGGTCGACCTCTATGACTAGAGTAACGTTTTTTTCTGGCAACATAGAAAGGACTTTCTTCTGTAAGAGCAGTGATACCTTGAAATTCTATGAAAGTGGTGATGTTAGTTCTTTCAGTTCATGTAAAGGTGTTGTCTCAACACATACATCATCTTTTAGATTAGAAATGCTAATTGTAATGGGTGGAAGTTGTGATCACCTAAACAGTCTACCCCACGGGAGCTTTTTAAATACCGTAACTCATAAGTATAACATGGCTGGCTTGAGTCCACCGAATTAGGGACCCTCCTCTATGATGTCTATATGGTCAAGTAGGGCATATGGACAGGAGTCGTCTTCATGAGATGCAAAGGATTTACATGCCCTCTATCATTAGTTAGATCTAGTTTGGCTTTGTTTTTGCTATTTCAAAGTCAGCACAGCATGTTCATCATTAACCTATAATCTAATCTTTAACAAAAGAGTCACTATGCAAATCATGAGAGCAGGAATCTTCGGCTTCATTTGACCCTGACCATGTAAGTGACTGGCTTTGGACACCTAAATATACATGGAAAGACCCCACATAGAATGAAGTCAATGTGCATGGTTCCCATACTCTGACACATTCATGCAAGTTTAAACAGGTGCCAAGGACAGTTCCCCTACCCTTGTTGAGGAGACACTGTGAGCTTCATTGATAGAAACCTTGACCAAAATCCTGAGCCTTCTTAGTTGGGTTCCTAGGACAGCAGAAACTGATAGCTGATTTAGATGGCAGATGAGCCAGAGATCAGATGTCAGCTTGGGTGGGCTCGCTCTTCTCAGGTTCCATCATCAGATATTCCTATCGTTTCTGCTTACTCGTGATCGTCAGGGTCTGGAAGCTTCAAATAACCAGGTCTTATGAATAAACCCATTTTTGCAAAAGGCCATTGCTATGTACTTAAAGGGATAGTACAGATTAATCGAATCCCAATACAGGAGAAATTTTAAAAATAAAGTGCATAAGAGCTTCTATATCATCCATATTTATGTATCTAAATGTTCCCATAGGTCTTCTGATCTTAAGATATATGAGATCAAGTAGCGATTGGGATGGGGGGGAGAGGGTAGACATTTTATGGACATCCTAGAAATTCCATTGATAAAAACCATAACTATATTCTTCAGGACCTGAAATGGCTTGCATTCAACAGCATAGCAAATGATGAAGATAAGATGGACTTTAGGAAATGTGTTCCTTTAACAATGGTTTAATCATTGCTCCTGCAGGTCAATTCCCTCTGCTCCTTTTTGTTGACTTATACTTTGAACATTTTCTTTAATAATTTCTAGGGAGTAATGAGAAGGAAGACTTATTTTCTCAACAGGCTCCTTGAGGTGCCCAACAACTTTAATAGTTGGACAGCTGTTCTTCCTGACTTGCCCATGGAGGTGCATGCTCTCTTTACAACGGGGAAAGCAGAATGAGCTGCTGTCGGAAATCTCTGGTGGCGATTTGGCGCCAGTGGGAACACAGAATTGGACATGTTGAAATTCAACAGCCCAACCCTTTGGTTCTGTGAATCTGGGGATAGTCAGGGCACCACCACACACATTAGATAATGGACCAGTTCCAACAAAATAAATGTGTATGGCTGGTCACCTTTACAAGCCATCCTAAACAATGGGAAAGCTGCCAATTGGAATGCCGTCTACCCAAGTACCAAGTTTGGAAGTTGTTTGTTAGGTGGAACTGATTGGGTTCTCTGAAAGCTCCTCATTCATGCCCAGTCCATGGTCATAATGTACATACACAGAATTATCTTCCTTATTAGTAGTCAGGTCTCTCAAATGGTCAAGTCCTCAGAAAAATTGTTTCCTTCTCACTCATACTGGTTGAAGGCCATGGACAGTGTTGAATTTGAGCTTCAGGACATCTCCTGTGATTCTGATTTAAAATAGTTTCCGTGATAGTATGAATAATGTAAGTTGTCCATTACCAGCCTCTCATATTACTATTAGCACTTGGCTCGGCCCATATGTACACAGTAATGTCTATGAAGATTCAAAGACACCTCCAGAAGGACCTATCTCCCTAGAAAACAATAATGTTTAGCCAGATAACTCCAATCTGGCTTCCATCAGCAATGGATGATGAGGTCAAACAGTCTTGTTGAATCTTTTCAAGAGGAAATTGATATCTTTTCAGCTTAAAGGGAACCTGTCACCGGTATTTTGGGTATAGAGCTGAAGACATGGGTTGTTAGATGGCCGCTAGCACATCCGCAATACCCAGTCCCCATAGCTCTGTGTGCTTTTATTGTGTGAAAAAACTGATTTGATACATATGCAAATTAACCTGAGATGAGTCCTGTCTCTAGCACATCTCACATACAGGACACATCTCAGGTTAATTTGCATATGTATTAAATCGATTTTTACACCTTAAAAGCACAGAGCGCTGAGGGGACTGGATATTGCGGATGTGCTAGCGGCCATCTAGCAGCCCATGTCCTTAGCTCTATACACAAAATCCCGGTGACAGGTTCCCTTTAAAGCATACTTTTGTCATTTCATATGACTATTCTGAATAAGCTCCCATGAGTGATAAAATTATGTCTGGCCATTATATGACTTGCATCTGGGATTTTTATGTCACTGAGCTGGTGGGTGGAGACTAGCTGCAATGATGTCTGCCCATAGACTACACGTGTAAACGTTACATTCTGACATCATACAAGTACTGAGCAGTATAGATGTGAATAAAGCATTTGAGATATAACACTATCAGCAGCTAAATCATGTCTGTCTCTCTGTCTGCTTATTTCTCTCCACACTTTAGCCTTCCTCCTCCCCTCTCGATAGACTATGGGATGATATAATCTGATACCTCAGTTAGACGTCAGTCCATTCTGTCTCACAAGACGGATTTATCACAAATTGCATAGATTTAATTAACATAATAATGATGGATCCGTCATGAACTTCATTGAAAGTAAATGGGGGACCGATCCATTTTCTATTGTGTCAGATAGTGTCAGAATTAAATGGATCTGTCCCCATTGACTTGCATTGGGGGCCATGACAGATCCGTTTTGCTCCGCATCCCAAGATGGAAAGAAAACCGCCGCTTGCAGCGGTATGGGAACGCAACCAAACGGAACAGAATGCTTTTTTGGAGCCTTCCGTTCTGTTCAGTTATGTTTTGTCCCCATTGACAATAAATGGGGACAAAACGGAACGCTAGTGTGAAAGTAGCCTTACTGTTCAGAAAATCTCATTACTACTGCTGGCTGAGACAAGGATTGCCTTTACTGTTACTTTCCCCCTTCTCTTCGCTCATGCATACATCCGTAGTATGGGTCCATAGCCCACTCTGCGGGGTTATGGGTGATGGTTTATTAGTATTATAGAGAGTATTCCTCTCTGGGAGTATTATGGAGGGGTACCGTCAGAGAATGTGTATTATGAAGGTATTTTGATCTTGAATTATTGCATAGACTAGTGGCTCGCCATCTATTGCAAAACTACAACTCCGATTATGCCCTGATGGAAGATGTAGTGTTGCTGACCTCTCACCTAGGCCAACATTCCTCAACCTGTGGCACTTAAAGGGGTTGTCTAGTTTGTTTTTAAAATTCCTTTCTTTGTCTGTCAACTTTCTGCATTGACTGGGTCATGGATAATTGGCGTCAGTGGTGACGCGCTCCAAGCGTCATGTCACTGCTGTGCGCGTGTGCTACTTGGGGAACCATCTCTGCTGAACCCAGTAAATTGTATCAGTGGTACATATGATGGTGTCTGGTTGGAAGTTGACAGAGGGGGGACATAAGTCCAGTAGAGAGAGCCATGGAGCCCCAGGGAGCAGGTAAGTATAGATCTCTTCCCAGGTCCTGCTGCCTTAAGGAAAAAGTTAAACTTTTGGACAACCCATTTAAGATCCATAGGCAGAGAAACGTTGGCCAACAGTGGCGGACTGGGGGCCTTAGGCCTACCAGAATAAATTATTTTGAGGCCCAACCACTATATCATCAATAAAGTTTAACTGGTTTTAAATCAAAGAAATAGACTCTAGTGGGAAGTGATTGGCTCCAAAGACAGCTAAATGTTTTATTTTTCCAGGATTTTTGGGGCCCACTATGGTATCAGAGCCTGGGCCCACAAGAGGATCCTCTGGTACTCTGGTGGGCCAGTCGGACCTTGTTGGACTACACAAGGGATCAGAAGCCTCCGGCACTGGTGCTGTGGTGAAACTATAACTCCAATCATGCACACTTGCTTGACTTTTTGCTGAACTCCCATAGAAGTGAATGGAGCATGCTGGGAGTTGTACTTTCACAACAGCTGGTGCGCCAAAAGTTGCTGACCTGAGGACATAGCTCTCATCTGGGTAGGTAAATGGCCGACTTGGTTTGAGCCTGATGGACAGAACTTCCCCCAGAGCAATCATTTCCGTCATCTCTGCCTGCCTAGAAGAAAAGAAGATTCTTACATGTTATCTGCCCCCAGTAATCTGCCCTGTTATGTGCCCCCAGTAATCTGCCCTGTTATGTGCCCCCAGTAATATGGCTAGTTATATGCCCCCAGTAATCTGCCCAGCTGTGTCCTCAGTAATCTGCCCTATGTGCCCTCAGTAATCTGCCCTGTTATGTGCCCCCAGTAATCTGCCCTGTTATGTGCCCCCAGTAATCTGCCCTGTTATGTGCCCCCAGTAATCTGCCCTGTTATGTGCCCCCAGTAATATGGCTAGTTATATGCCCCCAGTAATCTGCCCAGCTGTGTCCCCAGTAATCTGCCCTATGTGCCCTCAGTAATATGCCCTGTTATGTGCCCCCAGTAATATGCCCTGTTATGTGCTCCCAGTAATATGCCCTGTTATGTGCTCCCAGTAATATGCCCTGTTATGTGCTCCCAGTAATATGCCCTGTTATGTGCCCCTAGTAATATGGCCAGTTATGTGCCCCCAGTAATATGCCCTGTTATGTTCCCCCAGTAATATGCCCTGTTATGTTCCCCCAGTAATATGCCCTGTTATGTTCCCCCAGTAATATGCCCTGTTATTTGCCCCCAGTAATATGCCCTGTTATGTGCCCCTAGTAATATGGCCAGTTATGTGCCCCTAGTAATATGGCCAGTTATGTGCCCCCAGTAATATGGCTAGTTATATGCCCCCAGTAATCTGCCCAGCTGTGTCCCCAGTAATCTGCCCTATGTGCCCTCAGTAATCTGCCCTCAGTTATGTGCCCCCAGTAATATGCCCTGGTATGTGCCCCCAGTAATATGCCCTGTTATGTGCCCCCAGTAATATGCCCTGTTATGTGCCCCCAGTAATATGCCCAACTGTGTCCCCAGTAATATGGCCAGTTATATGCCCCCAGTAATCTGCCCTGTTATGTGCCCCCAGTAATATGCCCTGCTATGTTCCCCCAGTAATATGCCCTGCTATGTTCCCCCAGTAATATGCCCTGTTATGTGCCCCCAGTAATATGCCCTGTTATGTGCCCCCAGTAATATGCCCTGTTATGTGCCCCCAGTAATATGCCCTGTTATGTGCCCCCAGTAATATGCCCTGTTATGTGCCCCCAGTAATATGCCCTGTTATGTGCCCCCAGTAATATGCCCTGTTATGTGCCCCCAGTAATATGCCCTGTTATGTGCCCCCAGTAATATGCCCTGTTATGTGCCCCCAGTAATATGCCTGTGGAGGAGGCGGAGCCGAGGCTCACTGCCGGCCAGCTGCCGGATCCGACACGGTTGGGAGGTATGGTAATGCGCAGTATACCACAGAATTAGGGTAGGAGATCTACTGACTGGTGCCCTTTGGGGTATGTTCACACATGGTAGATATGCTGTAGGTTTTCCATTCCGATTTGTGGGTGGTAATTTCACAGCGAGCGTTTCATAAATTTTATTCACCTGCTGCCGAAAAAAATTCACATGGACCTGCAGTGCAGATGTGCAGCGTGCCAATTTATGCTGCGGATTTCACGTATTGCAATGCATGAGGCGAATTGAGATGAAAATCTGCAGTACAATCCGTATGTAACTTGCGAGTTTTGCCGCAGATTTAATACGCATTTTACCGCAGGTTTCCACCAAAAACTGCAGCAGAAAAGTAGTGCACATGGACGTACCCAAATACATGGATACAAGAAATTGACGGTACGTATCTGAAGTGGGATGGCAGATCACAAGACGGAGAGACAGCGACAAAGTCAACATGCTGCGGCTTGTGCTTTATTTACGAGGCTGAAACATGAGGTGAAAGACAGAGGCGGCAAATTACAGAGGAGGGTTTACAGCATGAGCCAGAAATAAAACACAACCTCCTCGTTCTCCACCTAGTAGTCTGTACATGTGCGTCCTCCATCAATTCCAGGGACTGTCAGCAGGAAGTTCACTGGTAAACCAGGCACAATGCCTTGTAGGACTAGCTCAGCTGAATGTAATGATACCTTTCACTTAGCGATCCATTGCTTTATTCTGGAGAAAAAGGACTTTTAATCCATATGCAAATCAGCAGTTAAGTGCACAGAGGGCGGGCCCAAGCTGCTCTGTGCAACCTTGCTCCTCCTGCTTCCTCTGCCAGCCCCTCCTTTTTCTTCTTGGTTCCTCCATAATCATCTCACCCGGCCCTGTCAATCAAGAAGAAGAGGGAGGGTCTAAAAAAAGGAAGCAGGGGGAGCAAGGGTGCACAAAGTGGCTTGGGCCCGCCCTCAGTGCACTTAACTCCTTGTTTGCATATGTATTAAAGGTCCTTTATCTCCAGAATGAAGCAACGGATCGCTAAGTGAGAGGTATCATTGCATTCAGCTGAGCTAGTGCTACAAGGCACTGTGCCTGGTTTATCAGTGAATTTCCCGCTGACAGGTTCCCTATAAATCAACAATTTCTTAATATACCATCAATTATATATCACCTATCATTACCACCCCCAGTGCACCCCAGAATGCCACCAAAAGAGCAATACATGCTCCATTTTGCAGCTACTTAGCATAAACCCCACCTTTGTGGTCCGGTCCTTGGACTGTACCACAGAAATCATGACTGGTGGCAATAGGTTTTTTTCTGAAGGTCTTTTTCTATGGTCCATATCTACTAACATTCTATTTGGCAAATTTGGGCCTATTCCGGGAACGCCCCTAAACACTCCTTGGGCCACCCAATTATGGGCTGGACTTACATAAGCCCCATCCATTTTTGGCCTGGGATAGCCCCGAATTTGCAAGGATGAAACACCATTAGCTTGCAAGTCCTAGGTAGGCCTGAAGAGGACGCACTTAGATGTTTCCATAGACTATAATGGAGAGAGCTGCACAATGAAGCTCCTGGGCTTCTACGCAAAAATTGTCCCCCAAATATTACATGTAATCCTCGTATTATTTGGCAGGACCTTTGGGCCCTCTCAGGCTCTAGGGCTTTACCTGTGTACCTTTGCCTCCTATAGTTACACCCTGTGCGTGACCAACCCTTGCTTTCGTTCCCCACCTTTCAGTGCTTAACATGACCCTCCGGTTCAACATTAATTAACTGCAGATGCTTTACTGCACAAGGCTGTGACTGGCATCTTGCATGTTGAGCCCTCCGTGTTCACTATGGTGGGCAGGCAGCTTTTAGACCTTTTATTGCCTCTGTGCGTGACCTTAGTTGTACCAAGACACATCTATAACAGGTTTATGGGTTTGTTCCTGGGATTCCTAGGATCCTTTTAAAGCTTCCCTCGGTACGCTCAGACCTTGCGCTCGCCCTTGCACTGTTGTCTGGTATTTTTTTTTACAATGAATCAGCTCCCTTGCGCCATTTAATGACAATATCTAGAACTTGTTGTGCCGGACGTGCATTGCGAAAGGGCAATAGTAAATAGGTCTGTCTGTGATGTACTGTTACAGAGCTCCATACACCCTGCTTCACAGTCATATAAATGATAAAGTTCTGTCTATACGCAGCCACCACCGGGGGGAGCTTAGGAGCAGATATCTTATTGATTTTAAAGGTGTTTTCCAGGACCTAGGGGGCTCAGAAGCCCACCTTAATTATTCACATCCTGTAGAAGAAACTTGTGGTTGTCAGATCATTGACCAAGCACCACCAGCGCTTTATGTTTTTCGTATTAACTGTTCCCTGTCTTTGTTTTTAATTTTACACTAGTCCTCCTCCTGGATGGGCCCCTTCTAAGTTGGGGCCCAAAAGCAGCTGCTTCCCCTATAGCTACGCCCCTGGACATGGCCATGTGCTTCTGGAGAGTATGACCACTCATGTGCAGAGACTTCTTTCCTGTAGAGTGTAAGGTCTTATGGGCAGAGACCTCTCTTCTGTAGAGTGTAAGCACTTATGGTCAGGGACCTCTCTCCTGTAGAGTGTAAGCTCTTATGGTCAGGGTCCTCTCTCCTGTAGAGTGTAAGCTCTTATGGTCAGGGACCTCTCTACTGTAGAGTGTAAGCTCTTAAGTGCTGTATAATATGTTGGCAGTATAAAAAAATATAAAGGCTTTTATGATATTATTTTTAGCATAAACAGCTGCTATGTGCCTCATTTCTTCTGGGGCGGTGCTGTAGGTGTTGAAGTGGCAGTGGATGTGGAACCACTGTGTTGGACAACAGATTTGACTTTGGGTTAAACCTATGGGTATTATCCTGGCAGTCCCCTGCTAATCAACCTTTAACCCCTATACAGGTATATGGACTTTACTGCAGGGAACCACCAGGCTGCTTCCTCCTAGAACAGCTGATCCATGGGGTCAGAGGCAGCAGTGCAGGCCACCGATGGGTCAGGCAGAATTATATTCAGGAACAGGCCAAGGTCAGGGCTCGTGGAAAAATTGCAATAAGGCCCCCTTCACACGGGCGTCACGGGTCAAGGCCGGATGCGTTCAGGATGCATTGCGGGAAACCTGCGCGAGTAGGCACACAATTGCAGTCAGTTTTGTCTGCAATTGCGTTCCGATGTTCAGTTTTTCTGCGCGAGTGCAATGCGCTTTGCACGCGCGTGAGAAAAAACTCAATGTGGTACCCAGACGCGACCCCGAACGTTTTCACTGAAGTTCAGGTTTGGGTTTAGTGTTCTGTAGATTTTATTATTTTATCATGGTTATAATGGAAAATAATAGCATTCTTTAATACATAATGCTAAGTATAATGTCAATTAAGGTTATTAAAATAATAAATATAACTCACCTCATCCACTTGATCGCGCAGCCGGCATCGTCTTCTTTCTTCTTCTTTTAGGACCTGCAAAAGGGCCTTTGATGATGTAATCGTGGTGAGCGTGGTGACGTCAGCGCAGGTCCTTCTGAATGAAGATATAGAGAAACACCACACCGAGCATAAGAGGGAAGGGGGGAGCAGGAAATCAGGCCTGAGAACTAGGGAAGGAAGATGGACACCTCCTAATAAAACCCTAACCAAAATCTTGACTGACTACCAGTATGAAAAGACCCCAGAGGTAGGTGTGTTCATACATAGGAATACCTAGAGTCCTATCTAGCCCTATAGGACCCTGGTACTAATGGCAGGGACGAGACTACCTGTTCCTCCAAAAGTAAGGACAAACAGGAGTCTCCTTCAGGCCTAATAAAAACAATAGGGAAATGCAAGACACAGAACCCAAACAAAATACAAAAAGGGAAAGGAAAGACTTAACTTCAAAGCAACAGACAACAGGAACTCCGCCGAGATCCCCACACCAGCTATCCACAACTGAAACAGAAGCTATAAACCGCTCAGCATTGTGGGAGAAGCAACTATAAATAGAGGTTAAATGACCCTAAAAGCCACACCTGAGGAAAGAAGGTGTGGCAAGCACCAGAAACAACACAGACGTAATTTGATCCTAAAGGAGAACATGTCAGATCAAACCACGTGTTGCCAGTCTTACCGATCTCCTGACACCTGTCACGGATGGTGTTACAGAAAACTAGAAGACACAAATGAAGATCCGACTGACTTGATCCAAAACTAAGGAACAGGAGGGTAAGCCCTGTAAGAGCCCTAGCTCTCTCCCTTACTGCTCAGCCTATGCAAAGATCTCAATGGTAGAAAATTTTATACCCTCGTTCCTCGACTGTATGACACCTGAACACCCTATAATAAACACCCTATAATAGTGAGGGGACACGACCACCGGCTCCCTACACTTAATACGGAGGGAGTCAGGGTCACCTAGGATCAAGCCCACAGGCAAACAGAAATAAAGAAAACAGACTTATCTTGTGGATGCAGCAGTAACAGCTTCTAGCATCAGCACACTCCAGGAAGTTGTATAAACCGCGAAGTGATGCAGTATGGGAGGGGATTTAAAGGGATGCAATCAGTGCAACTAGATGACAGCTGAGAGAGGGAAATGAGATGACAAAACAAAAGCAAAACAAAAGAACCTCAGGCAGGAGGTTCTGAAGAGCATCTGTCAGAGCTTCTCAGATGTCTGGCGGTGACAGTACCCCTCCTTCTACGAGTGGACTCCGGACACTCAGAGCCCACCTTCTCAGGATGGGACCTATGGAAAGCCCTGATGAGACGAGTGGCCTTAATTTCCATCACTGGGACCCACATCCTCTCCTTGGGACCATAACCCTCCCAATGAACGAAGTACTGGAGAGAACCGCGGACAACACGGGAATCCACAATCCTAGAGACCTGAAATTCAAGATTACCATCAACCACAATCGGAGGAGGAGGCAAAGAGGAGGGTACAGTGGTTGGACATAAGGTTTTAATAGGGACTTGTGAAAAACATTATGGATCTTCCAAGTCTGAGGAAGATCAAGACGGTAGGCAACAGGATTGATGACGGACAAGATTTTGTAAGGCCCAATAAACTTAGGACCCAACTTCCAGGAGGGAACCTTCAATTTGTTATTCTTAGTAGACAACCATACCAGATCACCAACATTCAGGTCCTGACCAGGCACACGTCTCTTATCCGCCACACGCTTAAATCTCTCACTTATGCTCTTTAGATTATCCTGAATCTTTTGCCAAATAGATGACAAAGACGAGTAGAATCTCTCCTCATCAGGTAAACCAGAAGCCCCTTCTCCAGAGAATGTCCCAAACTAGGATCAAGCCCACAGGCAAACAGAAATAAAGAAAACAGACTTATCTTGTGGATGCAGCAGTAACAGCTTCTAGCATCAGCACACTCCAGGAAGTTGTATAAACCGCAAAGTGATGCAGTATGGGAGGGGATTTAAAGGGATGCAATCAGTGCAACTAGATGACAGCTGAGAGAGGGAAACGAGATGACAAAACAAAAGCAAAACAAAAGAACCTCAGGCAGGAGGTTCTGAAGAACGTCTGTCAGAGCTCCCCAGATGTCTGGCGGTGACAACACCTGTCGCGGGAACGTCCGTGACAGTAGCTCCGTCTACATTACTCTATTTGGTACAAAGAACCAGGACCACTTAAAAGGGTTATCCCATGATTAATAGTCTAGTATATGAAAGCCTCTTTTTGAAAAAGCTAGTACTGGCCCTGTACCTCACATGGATCCAGAGATCTCCCCAGTCATTGTTTAAAATGTTTGGCTAGATTTATTTCAAGTTGGCAGCTCAGGAGGTGTGTCCTTTCTTAGAGGAGGTGTCCTGTCCGCTGCAGCTAGTGGCAACTGAAGGATAGAACTGAGCAGGACAGAGAAATTAGAAAAAGAGCAAATAGCAGGTGGCGCTATACAGATAGAGTTCAGTGAATAACTCAGTAACTATATTGAGTTACATGCAATTACAAGAGTATTCAGATCCAGGTGCTGGTTTGAAAACTGGAGAATATTATTCGTGGAGCAATCCCTTTAAGAAAACTATCAATTT
Organism: Bufo gargarizans; assembly: GCF_014858855.1. NCBI lineage: Eukaryota > Metazoa > Chordata > Amphibia > Anura > Bufonidae > Bufo > Bufo gargarizans. Next base: position 387,731,397 of record NC_058085.1, read on the forward strand.
CCCTTTTTGTGTCATCCCTATTTCCTCAAAGAGTGTAAGCTCTTACGAGCAGGGCCCTCACTTCTAATGTTTTAATTGTATATTACCCAGTAATTTATTTTGGTCAGTACATACATCCTGTGAACGGCAAAGCGCTGCGGAATATGTTGGCGCTATATAAATACAGATTATTATGATTGTTATTATTACTATTACAACAAGAGAAGGGAGGATGATCCTGGGGCTGTTGTGACATGAAGCCCTTTAGGAGGGGGTGTAAATGTGACATAAGGTCAGGGCGAGAGACATGACATAATGTAAGAGGATGAGCTCATGCCGAAGGCTCCCAGGTCATGTGCAAGAAGGCTACACCTGTTGGTTTTGGAATGGTGGGCCCTGAATCCTCTGAAAGAGAGATGGGTGGGCTGTCCCTGGACCTCCTCTATAAAGGTCTCTGGCCATTGAGGGCGAGATGGATAACTCCTCTCTCTACTCGCAGCGTGCTCCCTATACAATCCTGCTGCCCGTTATATCAGACTGTACGTACGCCAATTTAACGGCGTAATAATATCTGATCGCAATACAGTTTTGGAATATAAGAAATGGAGGACAGTGTGAAATGGGCCACCGACATTATTGACCAAAAACTGGAACTCGAGCAAGAAAATGAGGTGAGCGATAACTTTATATCTTCGTAAAATGGAAGATTTTTTTACATTTCCTCCAGGCACAAATATTACGCAGTGAATTATTATGATTTTATATAATAGTATATTATATTCATTATTATAGCATTTTTTTGCATCCCTCAAACTGATTTATTTTTTGTTGTAGATTTAGTTTTTCTAAACACAAAACACGAATCTAACTCTTCTAACTTACCTTGTGTATTATCATGCGTTAGATTGTTTTCACTTTTTGTTTTTTAAAAAATGTTAAATTTGCTGTCCGCTTTTTTAAAGCTTTTGTTAGCATAGATAGATAGCAGCTAGATGGATAGATAGACTTTTCCAGTACAGTGAGTAGTACCATGTAATGACTGGTATCAGTGAAGTACGGTAATCTAATCCCAGTGACTGGTGCCAATAGTGTAATTACCACAACGTGGTTTAGAAGTGTGCCCGGGGTACAGCATGGGTCTCATATAGGAGATAATCATCCTGCTAAGAATACTCGGATTGTCACTACGCTCCTGTATTAATCCCCATCAACCTCTCGTTGTCTTCTAATCACTTTCTGCTTGTCTTTTTATTTGGTAAATGTAACAGAAAACACAACTGCATTTATTTTAGATCATGAAACCTCGATTTCGGAAAATTGGTTTGATTGACATAGACCAGAGTGAATTCAGTGAAGAGAAGTTCAAACCTCCAATCAACAAGAATCTTGCAAATTTGCAGGTCTGTCTATCTATCTATCTATCTATCTATTATCTATCTCATATCTATCTATCTATTATCTATCTCATATCTATCTATCTATCTCATATCTATCTATCTATCTATCTATCTTCTGTATCTATCTATCTATCTATCTATTATCTATCTCATATATATCTATCTATCTATCTATCTATCTATTATCTATCTCATATCTATCTTCTGTATCTATCTATCTATCTATCTATTTTCTATCTCATATCTATCTATCTATCTATCTATCTCATATCTATCTATCTATTATCTATCTATTATCTATCTATCTCATATCTATCTATCTATTATCTATCTATTATCTATCTATCTATCTACTGTATCTATCTCAGATCTATCTATCTATCCATCATCTATCTCATATATTATATATCTATCTATATATCTACCTTGTATCTATCTATCTATCTATCTATCTATCTATCTATCTATCTATCTCATATCCATCCATCATCTATCTCATATATTATCTATCTATCTATCTTGTATCTATCTATCTCATATCCATCCAGCCATCTATCATCTATCTCACATATTATCTATCCATCTATCTGTCAATAGTCATAGTTTTCAACATTTCACTCTAAGGTTTTGTGCCCTAAATTCCCTTCAGTTGTCTTTTAATGCCTGTTTTGTGGGGTTTTTGCAATTTTTTTTAAAACAAATGGTTGTTTACTACAAAACTTCATTTTCAGCTCATGGTTTTTGGCTTTTTTTTATGCTGCCCATTCATTTCAGTGAGAGATTTAGCGCGGATTCCGACCCAAGAGGCGGTGTGCTGGTTTTTCCACGTGGAAAAAAATAAGTAAATGCTGCTTCCCAGTAAAATGAATAGGAGGTTGTTTTGAAATGTTTTTTTTTAGCTGATTTTGAGGTAGAAACACTCCAAAATTAGGGCCAAAAAGCTTTGTGTGAACTGGCCCTAACACATTTTTATAGCGAGCAGCTGAACACGCACAGCAGCTGTAAGCACCACACGGCACCGCATCACTTGGTTCCATGAGCTTTCATGACTTTAGTAACAAAAGTCTTTGGGTCACTGAAGAGTTTTGGATCAAAAAAGCTGAAAATGTTAATAGACACAGTTCATTTCAAATACGTTTTCTTAATTTCACATTTCTATACTTCATTGCATTTGGTCACATTTTCATGGTGGTACTGTCCTTTTAAGGCCTCATGCACACGAATGTATTTTCTTTCCGTGTCCGTTTCATTATTTTTTTTTGCGGACAGTATGCGGAACCATTCACTTCAATGGGTCCGCCAAAAAAACGGAAGTTAGGGCTCATGCACACGACCGTATGTATTTTGCGGTCCACAAAAAATGGAACAGCTGGAACAGCTGGCCCTTTATAGAACAGTCCTATCCTTGTCTGTATGCGGACAATAATAGGACAAGTCCTATTTTTTTGCGGAACGGAAATATGGACATACGGAAATGGAATGCACATGGAGTAACTTCTGGGTTTTTTTGGTTTCCGCTTACAGTCCGCAAAAAAAACGGAACGGACACAGAAAGAAAATACGTTCGTGTGCATGAGCCCTTACTCTGTGTGCATTCTGTTTCCGTATGTCCGTATTTCCATTCCGCAAAAAAATAGAACATAACAGACAAGGATAATACTGTTCTATTAAGGGCCAGCTGTTCCGTAAAATATGAAATGCACACAGATGTCATCAGTTTTTTTGCGGACCGCAAAATACATACAGTCGTGTGCGTGAGCCCTAAAGCTGGCCATACACTTTAGATAAATGTCGCCCAGACCTGCTGATTTCAGGAAGACTGGCTGATCTTCTAATGTGTATGATGGTGTTCTGACTCTACCCCGATGAAACATCCAAGAAAAGAAGGACCAGGCATGTTGGAGTTCAGCATGCCTACTGCTTTGTTCTGAAGGGAGATACACCAGCTCCCTCTCCTCCCCCTATTGAGAACACATGCACAATCGGCTGAACCAAGCATGCATGTGTTTGGGGGTTCCAAAAAAAAAAAGATGTCGGTGGAATGAACATTCATTTGATAGCCATCTCAGATGTATAAAGTTGGCCAAAGGTGCCACCCAATGTGCATGGAGGCCTCCCAATGTCGAGGGGGTGAAGAGTCAAGCATGTTTCTAGGTGGTTTGTGGATTTTTCTGGTAGGTCAGGACATGGTCTAAAATTTCCCATGAATGGGGATCCAATTGTTGAGAGGTACGCTATCACTGGTGCTCAAAAGAATCAAATAGGAACAAGTTAGATACTTATGGTTCATAAGTATCTAACTTTTTCCTATTTGATTCTTATAAGCACCAGTGATAGCGAATGGGGGTCTGCCAGGTCCAGTTGACATTAGATATCAGTAGGTTCTGATAACAAAAATCTATGGTCTTTGATCATCTTGATGCTTTTTACAGTCTTTACTCATAGAATGATAGAGTATCCAGTTGGGTAGCGCTGTCCTTTTTCCTTCTGCTGTACCATCCTTGCCTAATTTTTCTCAAGCACTATAGATCCTAATGAAGCCTATAAAACTTCATAAGTTCCTATAAGAAAATGTTTGTCCTTCATCCTATGTCTGGCCCACCAGTAATATGTGATTAACCACTCAAGGCATGTTGACTCTCACAGGGTGAAGAGCGGATACGGAAGACCTCTGTGGATTTGCGAAAGGAAATAGTAGATGTTGGCGGAATACAAAACTTGATTGAAATACGCAAAAGGAGACAAGAGCGGAAAAAGAAGAAGTCACAAGTAGTCGCACCAGAACCGAAGCCAGAAATAGAGGGCATTGTAAGTATGTGGTGTATTTAGTATACTATGTGGATGTAGGTTGGTTCCACCACCACTGGTGGTGTCAAGCCTATACGAGACACCTTACTGTGTAAGGTGAAATACAATCTAGTTAGGTGGAGTCTATATTATAACCAACATAGCTCATCCTTGACTTCCTTTAAGTTATTAAGGTAGGTTCTCTTAAACCCATGTGCGGCGCATGTTGCCTCTTCAAAGATGGTGCCCACTCCAGAGAGGGTGATATAGCCACTGGTTGCCTGCTGTTTCACACAGCAGACACTTGAAGCTAATGTCTGCAATCGGTGATATTGGTGATCACAGCCATTTAACCTCTCGGCTCTATGGTCAATTTGATCATGACATCTGGCGTGGGTCTTTCCCCAGGAGTGGAGCACAAACATCTCCTCCGTGTGGCGATCAGTGGAAACATTTGTTCGTTGTGGTAACCTGGGTCCTTCTGTAGGATATAAGGCTACCCCAGCAATAGTTCCTATGAAGCCCAGTCTGTGGCAGGGCTCCATAGTAACACAATAGAACTCCCATAGGTTGAAGTGGTAATTCATTGTAGTCTATGGGAGAAGTGATCACAGGATCACATGTTAAAGTCATCTAATGGGACTTTAAAAAAAAAGTTAAAAAGTTAAAAAAAATATTACAAAAATATAAAAAGTCCCCTTTCTTCATATTAAAAATAAAAACAAATAAATAATAAAAAAATTTAAATCAATTTTACAGCGTGTCCCAAAATGCCTGAATTTATCCCATAGAGTGAACGGCATAATGTAAGATGGCTGATTTGCAGTTTTTTTGGGCAAGAAATCATCAAAAGTCATCAAGTTTGATCAAAAAGTCGTAAACACTCCAAGTGGTATTAATAAAAACTATAGATCTCCTTGCAAAAAAAATTAGCCCTCACAAAGCTCTGTAAGTTATGGGGGTCAGAATATGTCAATGCTAGGGAAAAAAATATTTTGTTCCAAATTTGTTTTTTTTTTAGTATTAAAACAGAAGAAAAAATATATAAATGTGGTATTATTGAATTCATACTGACCCAGAGAATAAAAATAACAAGCCAGTTTTACCACATAGGGAATGCCAAAAAAACGAAACCCATAATACTATAGCACAATTGCATTTTTTTCCAATTTCCAATTCCGTCCCATTTGGAATTTTTTCCAGCTTCCCACTACATTATATGTGATATTAGGCTGCTTTCACACTAGCGTTCGGTATTCCGTTCGTGAGCTCCGTTTGAAGGAGCTCACGAGCGGACCCGAACGCAGCCGTCCACCCCTGATGCAGTCTGAATGGAGGCGGATCCGCTCAGACTGCATCAGTCTGGTGGCGTTCAGCCTCCGCTCCGCTCGCCTCCGCACGGACAGGCGGACAGCTGAACGCTGCTTGCAGCGTTCGGGTGTCCGCCTGGCCGTGCGGAGGCGTGCGGATCCGTCCAGACTTACAATGTAAGTCAATGGGGACGGATCCGTTTGAAGATGCCACAATGTGGCTCAATCTTCAAGCGGATCCGTCCCCCATTGACTTTACATTGAAAGTCTGGACGGATCCGTCCCAGGCTATTTCCACACTTAGCTTTTTTTTGCTAAAATAATGCAGACGGATCCGTACTGAACGGAGCCTCCGTCTGCATTATTATGGGCGGATCCGTTCTGAACGGATCCGCCCGAACGCTAGTGTGAAAGTAGCCTTAAATGGTGCCATTAGAAAGTACAACTTGTCGCACAAGAAACAAGCCCTCATATGAAGTTATGGCCCTGAGAAGACAGGGAGTAAAAAACAAAAGACAAAAAAATGGAAAATCACAATGTCTTCAAGGGATTTAAAGTTGGAGTCTATATGCAATCAGTTTGTCCTCAAAATGGCAGGCCAGTGTCCATCTATAGATATGGTTTACTCGGTTTATATTTATATCCTAGTGGAGATTCTCCCACCATCAAAATCATTTGGCAAAGGAGGGCACACAGACTGCATCCGTATTGTATGGATCTGTGATTTGTGGACCCCAAAATGGATACGTTTGTGTGCATAAGGCCTCATATTGTGTTATGTGAGTACATAAAATTCATCACATAAGTCAACGTAAAGGATAATATACCACCATTCACAGAAAACATATTTGATCTACAGACAGAACCCATCAGTCCTGACAGATTCCTGAAAGCCGCTGTTGAAGGAAAGATGAATATAATTGAGAAGTTCTTAGAAGATGCTGGTTCTCCAGACACTTGTGATGAGGTATGTCTAAAATAGATCTCCTTAGCTTGTTCACGCTGTCCAAGACGTTCCCGTTATCAAGAGTATCTCATCAAGACATTTCTTGGCCCACTTTTTGAATTCCATAACTCGAGCCAGAGGCTTGCCCCGAGATTAAGTTCTACGTTCAATCATCATAACATTCATTATCCTTGGCCTAATTTACTGAGAACATGACTGAAACTTGCAAGCACGGCACATCTTACCAGACGAGGTGTAAAGTGATCCACTCATGTGACATCTCTGTAATTATTTATTTATTAGCTTAAAAATAGAAGACCCAGAGCCTCGGGGATTCAAGGTGGTTGTAACTAATTTAAAATACATGTGAAAGTCCCGGGGCTAGGCGTAAGGTGAGATCAAGGACAAAGTACTCTTAAGAGACATCTTTTGCAGGACAGGCAAAGATCTGCATGCAAAGGCTCTTTACTATAGATGCTTACATAAATGTGAGCCCCATGCATATGGTCATGGCCATTGGACTCCTTTGTATCTTCTATGGTCCATCTTGTAGCCAATTGTGTATTTCTGGAGGACATCAGAGGTAAGAACCTAATCCAGTGTAACGACTAACCACCTTCCCATACATAGCGGCTCATGGATCTTGCTGAACCTATTGGGCCCATATGACATAATGTCTGGGTCACATGAGAAGGAGCGACTCAAAAGACTAATTGTGATTTGTGAGGTTCCCGCACCATCTGAGGATTTGTCCAGTAAAAGGAAAATGGTGCAGATCCTGTGGGACAGATAGACATAGCCCCCAGACAGCATTAACCCTTCTACTGCCCTAATGGCAACCGTAAAGAGTACCACCTCTCAGTCTTTTGGAGCAGTATCCCATGGCTTGGTGGAGATAATGGATAACCCTTTCAAGATGTGGGAATGACCTAATGCAATTGCTGCCCAGAATAGCATTCAGCTCTGAAACAGGAAGACTATGGCTCTATGGCTTAGAGGGCTCTTGTCCATTGCCGTTTTTCATGCTTTTTTCTCTCTTCATTCTGAAGACCGCTAATTGGTGGTTTTATTTTTGCAGTTCAAGCGAACGGCTCTCCATAGAGCTTCCTTGGAGGGACACATAGAGATTATCAAGAAACTCATAGACAGTGGATCTTCTGTCAACTTTAGAGATCGGGTAAGGCAGCAAAGTGTATTACTAAGCCTACAGTAATCAGTGGCGATGTCTGCTGGATGTCAGTCAGTGCCACCACTCTTCTCATCCCTGGACAGAAGGGTTGGGTATGTGCTCCTTTTACCATGAGATGGGGTGGCAACAACTGTAGGCTGGTTCCTCGTTTCTTTGTTTCCTAATGCTGAGGTCCCATATTCACATGTATAACATGGGGATAGTGTGGACAGGACCTACGTGTCCCTCTTCTGCCCCATATTATTAGCACAGCACCCTTGGCACAACCCTATGGGTGGCCTTCCCAGACTGCCCAGTAATTGTTACTGGGAGGCCAGAGTGGTCATAAAATCTGTGAAATTTCATATTGGTCCTTTATATGGGACCTCTCCCGTGTGATCATATGCTATGGGCTTCACTGGCATCTAGTAAAGTGACACCAGGCATGATTAACCTCTACACCTCACTAGACCACCAGACGCAATGTCATTAATCCCTTAAACACCAGGAATGCTGACATTAACCCTTCACTATCCTACACCACCAAGGGTATCGACCAGGGTTGAAAATATAATTTATAGGGCCCCTAGTAAAATAGAAATGTCGCCGCACCACCTAGTGTAAGAAAATTAAAACAGAGCATAGGTTGCAATAATTAAAGATAAATATAATAGCATCATATATCAGAAAACCCACATTATAGAAAAAAGACAGCATATTGTTATTCCCCATAAGAAGGCACAATGTTCGTGCACCTGATTGCAATACCCTCCCCCCCCACCAACGGTTATTATAGCTATAGTTATGCCCATGATGTTGACAATAACCCTTTAACCTAGATGAGCAAGAGTGCTGTCAATAAACCCTTACTTCCCTAGACTACTAGGGATGTTGACATTAATCCTTTACTGCCCTAGACCACTAAGGAGGCTTAAACTCTATAATAGCACTATGTATTAGAAAACTCACATTATAGCAAAAAGCCACATATTGTTATTCCCTACAAAAAGGTACAATGTTCTTGCACCTGATTGGGCCCGCCAACCTCTGGACCTCATAGTAAGTGCTATGGCTATAGTTACACGCATGGTGTTGACAATAACTCTTGACTAACCTAGATAAGCAAGGATGCCATCAATAACCCCTTACTTCCCTAGACTAGCGATATTGACATCAATCCTTTACTGCCCTAGACCACCGAGGATGCTTAAACTGCTCTATGTTATTGTCAATAATACTTACCCTGACCTAGGCTACCAGGGATACTTACATTAACCGCCGCACTGCCCTAGACCACCAGTGATGTTGTTATTTGTGAATTCCCTACACCGAGTCATATTAGCTAATAAAAATCCTGCAATGTGAAGCAAGGCCCCCAGGATGATTTCCGTTTTTTTAAGGGTAGTATTATTGGTACGGAAGGTGTTGACACCCCTAGTTTTAGTCTGTTGATTTGCTAGCGCAGCCTGGAAGTGGTCTCTGCTCTGTGAAGAATGAAAACCTATTTTTTCATCTTTTCTTTGTAGCTAGATAGCACCGCCGTTCACTGGGCCTGTCGTGGGGGTAAGCTGGAGGTTGTAAAGCTGCTACAGGACAATGGGGCCGAAATCAATGTAAAAGACAAGGTAAGTGTTATCAATATTAATTGCATGAGTATTCTTCTTATATTAAATAATAACAAGTATTAAAACATGAAAGGCTACGGACACCATGGGGGCATTTGTAATTATTGCATTCTTCTTATCCCGGGCTAAAAATCTGTTTTTCAATTGGTCTCTATCAAAATTTTTCCAATTTTCAGTTTTCACTGCTTCTGCCGACTGTTCGTTCTGCTTTTTAATGAAATCCACCAGAGAGCCGCTCTCACCGCTTGATTTGTAATGCTTATTTCTGGTTCCCTGACGGCTCATAAATACTCATTTAACTGAAGTCTTATTGGTTTGATAGGAGTCTGTGACAGATTTCAGTGATAAGCAGAGCGGTCTGCAGAGGCAGTGAAAACGGAAGGTTGCAGAGGACATAAGGCCCTGATTTATCACGTCTGCACTCCCGGATTCTGACTTCACAAAGTCACAAAATTAGGCTTTTGTGACTTTTTGCATTTTTACACTACTCTAGTTATGAATTCTGGTTGGGAAAGTGGCCATGGTTATCTATGTTAATGAGCTTCCCTCTGGATTTATCACTGGCGCTTTTTTTTAAAAGTCGCAATCTCATTCCAGTAGGAGAGTAGAGCAGGAAAACTGGAGGAGCCTTCGTAGACAGAAGTGTTAGGTTTAAGGGTCTATTCACATGACCGTATGTCCACCATGCAAATAGTGGGTCCGCAAAACACGGGCACCGGCTATGTGAACTTCATATCGCAGTGTGCATTGACTTGAATGGGTCAGCGATCTGCAAGATACTACAAAAGATAAGACATGGCTTATCATTTGCGGAGCGGAGACACAGATTGGAAGCCCACGGAAACCCTTTCATGGGCTTCCTTGTCCGTGCTCCATACTGCAAAAGATAGGACATGTCCTATCAATTGCAGTATCTTGCATTCATTCAAGTCAATCAATCAAGTCCGCGATACAGAGTTCACATGGCTGGTGCCTGTTTTTGGCCCACGGGCACGGCGGTCATATGGTCGTGTAAATGGGGCCTAAGGTCATTGATAAATGTGTGATAAGGTATACCAACAGAGACTCAAGCAATATTTAGTTCAGATATTCCCCTGATGATAAATTCCCCCCAAATTGTGGAACATTTTTTTTAATTAAAGATTCATGATTTTTATTCCAAAATGGATAAATAGATAGATAGAAGATAAATAAATATGAGATTGATGATAGATTGTTAAACATTTTTAATAATAACCAGTTGGAAAAAGGATTTTTAGCCCAAGATACAGTAGATATGAGATAGATAATTAGATAGATTGTAGATAGATAGATGATATATATAGATATGGGATAGATAGATAATAGATAGATGATACAGATAGATACAGTAATTAGATAGCCAGATAATTAGATAGATAGTAGATAGATATAGATAATTCCCACAATTTTTTATTTACTTTTGTGCCTATGATATTCATTATTCATTTTATTTGTACACATTTTTCCAGGTTTTCAGCACCCCCCTGCATGTAGCTACACGTACCGGCCGCGCAGACATAGTGGAGCATCTCATCGCTACTGGGGTGGATATAAATGCCAAGGACAGGGTAAGCCCTGCATGCTTCTGTCGTCTCGTATGACTGTAAGGTGGACGGTGATACCACGAGACGTCTCCAGTTGATGGTTTTCCTGACATGTCAGTCAAACATCACGCATTTTACATCAGTCATGGTCGGGCAGTTGTGGAGAACAAGGAGATCCCAGTCCCTGTTTGTAGCAAACAGGTGACCCCAGTGCTACCTAAAAAATTTGCACTGGTACCCCTTATTCTTAATAATGATGGAGCCACTCCAGCCTTCAGGGGGGGGGGGGGGGGCAAAAGAGGTAAATGAGGCCAATGACCACCACTAAGATATAACTGATAATGGCTGCGTGACTTCCTACCTTCGTATCCAAGTAGTGGAGCAGACCGGACCGGCAGATGCTCGGGTTAGATGGATCCAAAACGTAGACACGGGAATGAAATCAACATGGGTTTATTTGATCCAAATACAGGGACAACGATGATACAATACTGTAATGTAGTAGTGGTGTTGAGCCTAACTGCTGGTCAAAAACTGATGCCTTCACTAGCCCAAAAATGTTAGACTATCCAGTCACACAGCTATGCAGCACTGAAAATGACTCCAGGAAGTGACATGGACTGAGGCAGCTAAAACCACGCCCAGCAGAGAAACAATTTTACTAGCAAGAGCAGAGGCGTGCAGCATACAATTCTGGCCGGAAGATGGCGGCAACAGAACTATACGTAGAAACAACATGGTGAAAGAAGAATTAATAATACAGTGTACAATTAAATAAGAGGAGAACAGCACACTGCCCGTCTGAAATTCCCATTGGGGATTTCACTATGAAAAGTGTCCATAAAATATAGAACAACCTGTAACAAAGAACATGTTAGAATGCAATAAAACATAACAATATAGTCGTATTCCGACTTGGAATGGAGAAGATCCACGAAGTTCAAGTCCAGTCCTGTTCACCCCGCAGGGACGTTCTCGATGGGTAGTATCAAAATGAGTTTGTTAATTGGCCTTGCGAACGTTTTAAGCTCACCCTTTCTGAAGATCTTCAACTCCACCTTCCGGACCTTGCCATCCTTGCTAGGAAAAACCTTTGTAATTAGTCCCATAGGCCAGTCAATCCATTCGGTTTGTTGCTCCATCATCAACACGAGGTCTCCTTCTTTCAAGTTTGGTTTGTGGTGTTGCCATTTTCTTCTTCCTTGAAGAATATTAGGATACGCCTTTCACCACCTTTTCACACACATTTCAAGTGTTTTTGGTAGATATTCGCATGAGTAAATTCTCCACTAGGCATTAGCGTATTTTCAGTTTTTTGGGTAAGTAAAATAGCCGGAGTCAATATGGCTGGTGTTTCAGGATCCATAGACACTGGCACAAGGGGTCTTGAATTGATTATGGCCGAAACTTCAGCGAGAAGGGTGACTAGAGTCTCATGTGTGAGTCTTGAAGAGTTTACATCCGTCAACGTAGAATTTAAGATGTTGCGTGAGATCCCGATCATTCTCTCCCAGGAGCCCCCCATGTGGGGACTATGAGGAGGATTGTAAATCCATGTGGAACCCTTTTCCGCCAACTGATCTTGAATGGGCTTGGTGTCGATGTCCAGTTCTCTACAGGCTCCGATTAAATTGCTTTCACGGTCATACCTCAACTGTTTCGCTGGTCCTCTGATGGCGAAGAACCGTCTTAACTTAAGTCATTAAAAAGGCTGGATGTGTCCATGGATTCTATAACCTCTATGTGAACAGCTCGCACACTCATGCAAGTAAATAGTACAGCCCAATGCTTACTGTTTGCGTGACTGCCACGGGTCCTGCGAACACCATCCATGGCCCAAAGACGTCGAGGCCAATGTAGGTGAAAGGCGGCTCTGTACATAGTCTTTTTGTGGTAGTGTCGGATCAGCAAGACGGTGATATGATGTTTGCCGGGAATGACGAGAGGATTTTGTTCTGCAACTCCTAGGTGGACTTGATTCAAACAACCACCGACTCTGAGAAAGCCAAAACTGTCAATAACTGGATTTAAGTTGGCAAGAGGGATTTTTATTGGGATTTGCTGTTTGTTGTACAAGCACTTCCATTATACGTTGAATTCTCCCTGCTGGACGTGATGTATTATGAGGGACTAACTATGAGAGATGTTCTCAGCAGAGAAGGGTTTATAGCAGACATGCCAACCATGACAATCTTTATCTTCGTGAGTATTGTGATAACATCTCGCAATGTGCACTAACCTTGCAATAGTTCTGACGAGTCTCATCCAACTGGAGAAACGCTCAAAGCGCTGACAACCAAGGCTGGAGGTTTGCTTTGTTCCAGTGACTAATGCACTAACTTCAATGCGGATTTCTGGATTATTATCCGGATCATGAATGCTGAAAACTTCCTGTACACATTCGTCCACCTGTCCTAGCAGAAACTCCGGACCTGTAAGCCAAGTAGAGTTAGTAAAGGAACCTATAGACATAGGCCTAGTAGCGTGATCTGCTGGATTAAGTTCGGATGGTACATAGTGCCATTGTTCAGGTTTAAAGGACCTTCTGATTCTCTCTATGCGGTTACTGATGCACACATAAAATCGTTTGTCTGATTGTGGATGTAACCTAAAATGACCTTACTGTCCGTGTAATACTGAACTTCATATATGTCAACACCCAGTTCTTGTTGTATGAAGTCCGCAATCTCCACTGCCAACACAGTCCCACAGAGTTCAAGTCTGAGAATAGTATGATCGGGCTTGGGGGCTAACTTAGCCCTACCAAAGACGAATCCAACGTGATTTTGATTGTTGGGTTCTGTGACCGCTGCTATGGCCTCTGTGGAGGCGTCCGAGAACATGTTGAGTTCCTTCTGCTAGAGGTAAGTGAAGTTTCAATATGGCATCTCGGGATGTGAATCCCATCCAAGGCACACAAAGATTGCTTCCAGGCTTCCCATTTTTGCTCTTTATTGGAGGGAAATGGGGTATCCCAATCCTTGATGGTTTCAGAAAACTGTCTCAGTAGGGATTTACCTTGTATGGTAATGGGCGCTACAAATCCTAGTGGATCAAATAGGCTGTTCACCACTGATAGGACATTACGTTTTGTGAATGGCTTGTCTGCACAACTTATTTGAAAACCGAAGGAGTCAGCCGAGAGATCCCATCTGAGGCCCAAGCTCCTCTGCACAGGTGGACTGTCTAGTCCCAGGTTAATGTCCTTGAATCCAGGTGCATTTTTTGGATCCATCTAGGTGTATCAAACCATTAGATGGATCCAAAACGTAGACATGGGAATGAAACGTGGGTTTGTTTGATCCAAATACAGCAACAACGATGATACAATACTGTAATGTAGTAGTGGTATTGATGCTGTCCTGTTGATGTCTTTCCTGAGGCTAACTGCTGGTCAAAAACTGATGCCTTCACTAGCCCAAAAATGTTAGAATATCCAGTCACACAGCTATGCAGCACTGAAAATGGCTGCAGGAAGTGACATGGACTGAGGCAGCTAAAACCACGCCCAGCAGAGAAAAAACTTTACTAGAAAGAGCAGAGGCGTGCAGCATACAATTCTGGCCAGCAGATGCGTCAACAGAACAATACGTAGAAACAACATGGTGAAAGAAGAATTAATAATACAGTGTACAATTAAGGCCTTATGCACACGACCGCTGTGTGTTTTGCGGTCTGCAAATGGCGGATCCACAAAACACAGATGGCGTCCGTGTGCATTCCGCAATTTGCGGAACGGCGCGGACAGCAATTGATATAACTGCCTATTGTTGTCCACAAAACGGACAAGAATAGGACAGATTATTTTATTTTTTTTGCGGACCACGGAACGGAGCAACGGATGCGGAAAGCACACGGAGTGCTGTCCGCATCTTTTGCGGCCCCATTGAAGTGACAACGGTCGTGTGCATGAGGCCTAAATATGAGGAGAACAGCACAATGTCCTATCCTCAGGACAGGTCATCAGTATCTGACTGGTGGTGATACGACTCCCGGCACCCCTTCCCAATCAGTTGGTGAGTGCTGTGGCCTCTTCCTAGGCCAGTGATCAAAACCCATCTCACCCCAGGGCAAACTAGATTAAGGGCTCGTTCACACGACCGTGCCGTTTTTTGCGGTCCGCAAATCGGGGATCCGCAAAACACGGGTGGCGCCCGTGCCAATTTGCGGAACAGAACAGGAGCCCTATTATAGAAATGCCTATTCTTGTCCGAAAAACGGAACGGAACAACGAAGCAACTGTCCGCATCTTTTGCAGACCCATTGAAATGAATGGTTCCGTATACGGAACGTATGTGGAATGCAGATAACGACCTGTATACGGAACGCAAAATACGTTAGTGTGAACGAGCCCTAAGACCAGCGTATGAAAGATATAGATAATGGGAGAGATTTATCAAACTGCTGTAAAGTAGAACTGGCTTAGTGGCCCATAGCAACCAATCAGATTTCAACTTTAATTTTTCACAGCTCCTTTGGAAAATGAAAGGTGGAATCTGATTGGTTGCTATGGGCAACTAAGCCAGTTCTACTTTACACCAGTCTGATAAATGACCCCCCCCCCCCCCCCCTAGTTCAGGGCCTAAGCGGATGGTGCCCGTGTCATGCTCCGGCCCTACATCTGAGATAACACACTGCTGTGTTTGTCGGAGTGCTCCTTTATAAAATCTCTTTTAAATTTCCCACATTTTACTGATCTGAAGCTCCTGGTCTGTTTGATATATATGATATTTATTATAATGTCACCCTTGGTTTGTGGTTACAGGAAGGTGACACCGCGTTACACGATGCTGTCAGGCTGAACCGGTACAAAATCATCAAAATGCTGATAATTTATGGCGCCAACATGATGACAAAGAACGCAGTAAGTGCAGACCGGACTTTTGGAGGATACAGGCCTAAAGCGCTTTTTATCTGAATTATATATGTGGCGATAGCTACAGTGTATGGGCAGCCTTAAAGGGGTTTTCCAGAATATAATATTGCTGATCTATCCTTAGACTACTAGGCCATCGGTGTATGATTAGTGGCGGTCCGCGGTGCTCGTTGGAGTGCTGCATCCCAGTGCTGTCAGCTCAGTACCATACACGGCCACATGGACAAGAGTGGCGCTGTGGCGACTACATCAGCCAAGGTGCAGAAACCTCCTTCTCTCTGTCAGTCAATCACATACATTGATGGCCTATACCAGGGATGCCCAACCTGCGGCCATCCAGCTGTTGCAAAACTACAACTCCCAGTATGCCTGGACAACCTACAGCTTTTAGGGCATGCTGGGAGTTGTAGTTTTGCAACAGCTGGAGGGCCGCAGGTTGAGCATCTTTGGCCTATACTAATAAAACACCTTGAATTAGTGTTATTTCCTGGACAACCCCACAACAAATATGTTATTTTGGTAATTTTTTTTGGGTTGATGGCGGTGCAATATGTCTGTGGAGGTTTTCATTCATCCAGGTCATGGTGTATTAGTAGTAGTAAGTCAAAGCAACTGGACTGGGCTCAATAGGTCGTCACTGGGCATGCGCCGAGCCCAGTGACGTCCGATGCTCGCTCTTCCCTCAGTCTCCAGCACATCGCACTGGCGCAGCCCTCAGTGGGTACTGCGTCTGCGCGAGACTTTGCTCGGCCGTCAGGGAGGGGGAGGAGAGGGATGAGACGCTGTGGGCGGTTACCCTGGGTTCACACCTGAGCGTTTCTGAGACGCGCGTTTTACGCGCGTATTTGTGATTGACTGCAGTGTTGTCCAATGAGTCTATGGGCCAAAACGCGCGACAAACGCCCCAAAAAAAGCTCAAGAACTTGTTTATGCGTCGGGCATTTTACAGCGCGTTCAAACGCGCTGTAAAACGCTCAAGTGTGAACCAGGGCCATAGGGAAGCATTGGTTTTCACGTGTTGAGCGTTTTACAGCGCGTTTGAACGAGCTGTAAAACGCTCAGGTGTGAACTTAGGGTTAGGGATTCAGGAGGAAGGCGTTTTGGGCACACAAAGTGGAACATAACGCCCCTCTGGGCACCTTCAGGATTAATTAGCATAATTATAAAAGTCGTTTTTCAGCAAAACCACTGGACGGATTACAGTATAGAACAGCAAAGCCGATTCAAGGTAATCTGTGGAGCATGACTGGTTTAAAATCTGAATTTGTGTTATGAGAGGTGACAGAATCCCTTTAAATCACCCTCTTTCCCAACAATAAAAATAAACAGTAAAAAAAAAGATCATTTGCACCGCCATGTCCCAAAACACCAGAATGCCAGAGCCTCTAACACAGCTCCGTAGTCAGACTGTAAATATGTAAAAAAGTTATGGCGGTCAGAGTATGGCGATGCAAAGGAAAATGTAGTTATTTTTTTCCAGGTTTTTATTTCTTTATGAGCATTAAAACAAGAAAAACGATACAAATGTGTTATTGCTGTAATTATACTGAGGGAACAGGTCAGTGTTACCACATAGGGAACGCCGTCAAAACGAAATCCATAAAAATATGGAAGAATTGCATTCTTTTTGTCCAGTTTCACCCCATTTAGAATTTTTTTTCCAGCTTCCCACTATGTAGTATGCAGTATTAGACTAGGGCTACACGGCGACATGCTGTCGCGCGACAATCTTTATAATGATAGTCAATAGTGTCACACTGCGACATGCAACATACTGCGACACGACAGTAGCAAAAAATCCATCCAAGATAGAAAATTATAAAAATTGTCGCACGACACGTTGCAGTGTAGTTGTGCCCTATATGTCGCACGTCACATGTCGCCGTGTAGCCCTAGCCTTAAAGTTGGCCCCAATAACTTGGGTACTAAAACTAACAACTTAAATTCAGTAGTTACTGATGTAGAGATGTAACTAAGGGCTCATGCACACGAACGTATTTCCTTTCCGTGTCCGTTCCGTTTTTTTTTTTGCGGACCGTATGCGGAACCATTCATATCAATAGGTCCACAAAAAAACGGAAGTTACTCCGTGTGCATTCCATTTTCATATGTCCGTATGCATGTTCCGCAAAACATGTCTATTCTTCTCCGTTTTGTGGACAAGGACAGACATTGTTAAAATGGATCGGCAAAAAAAAACTAAAAATGATGCAACATGGAAGACACACGGATGACATCAGTTTTTTTCGGATACGCAAAATACATACGGTCGTGTGCATGAGCCCTTAGGGTATGATCACACAACATGGCCTCGCTGCAGATGAGTGCCACGCAGCTGTACAAGCCCGCAGCAGATGCTGTTTATTCAATCTGCATTGTTAATGGTTGCACTGTATTGCGGCTGCTGCGCGTCAATTAACAATGCAGAATGACTATACAGTGCAGTCCTAATTAGTTTAGTTAGAGCCCGCCGCTGCTCATAGGGCCACATTGTACTCGACTGCAGTGTGGCCGCATCACAACCGCACTGTGTGCTTGTACCTTAACTGGACTGTGGTTTTTATGATGCTCATCAGAGTAACTCCCATTCTCCTTTGTGTGTGACGCAGGACGGTAAAACCCCGACAGATCTCGTGCAGCAGTGGCAGTCGGACACCCGGGAAGCACTGGTGAAACAGACAAACCTCGGCTCGGAGAAGCAATTATAAAGCGGCTTCTGATGTGCACATAGTAGATTCCCGGATGTGATTATAGTAAATGCTTCGGAATATTATTTTTGTAAATGCAAATTGTTGATTTATGTACAGGCATCTCATGTTATATAGTGTAAACTGATGTAAAAAGCATCGCTTCTTAGGAAATAAAGCTTCTGTTGTGAGTCACGTGCTGGAGGTGTGGATTCTGTACAGGGGTGGGTTGGCCATAGACCCTACAGGGAAATCTCCTGGTGGACCGATGACCAGAGGGGCCGCACAAGCCCTCCCTAGAGCCGCTGTCTGGACACATAACGATCTGATGCTCTCAGCGTTAAATATTGCTAGGAGGAGGGGGTGCAGAGGTAGCAGTCGCTACCGGGCCCAGGAGCCTAAGGGGGCCCAAGGCCTCTTCTGGTACATAAGTAGACACTGGTATTATAGAAAGTGCACACTGGCAGGGCCGTCTTTAATATTTATTGGACCCTGGGCAAAAATTTACTTGGGCCCCCTGGATCCCGCCTTCTCACACCTTAGCAGGCAATCACGCCCTCCACCACAACACACACACAAAAAATCCACACATCTGGTAGAGTCCAGTGAATGACTGTAAATACTTCCAGTTCTGAAGACTCCAGCGGCTCAGGATCAGTGCTCTGTGCAGCTGGGCTCATTGCTGGAAGTGGGCACCGCTCTGCAGGAAGGAAGGAGACCGGGGCTCGGCTCACCCTAGCGTTACAGTGCACCCCAGCACCCCACAGTAAGCAGTATAGCACCCGATAGTATACAGCACCATACAGTATGCAGTTTAGCACCCCACACTATACAGTACCCCACAGTATATAGTACAGCAGTATAGCAGCCCACAGTATACAGCACCTCACTGTATACAGCACCCCAAACTATACACGATACAGCCCCCACACTATACAGTACAGCAGTATAGCACTCCCCCCACTATACAGGCCCCCCACAGTATACAGCCCACCACACAATATACAGGCCCCCACACAGTATACAGGCCACCCCCACACAGTATACAGCCCACCACACAATATACAGCCCATTACACAATATATAGCCCACCACACAATATACAGCCCACCACACAGTATACAGCACCCCACTATACAGTAGTTTACAGTATATTAACATAACAGCCCCTGTCACCTTTTTCTGATGTAATCTTTACACAAAAAAGCTCCACAGTTAACTTCTGCAACACTCAGTGGGACCTGTGATGACCTCATAGCCATGTGACTAGTAATTGCTAGGTTACTGGTCACATGGTAATGATGTCATTAAGGTCCTAGATCAAAACTCATTAAGGTCCTAGAATTAAGATCATTAACACAGTACGATCATGATGCCTGTGTAGCCGACAGCCTGACACCCGGGGCAGTAGCTAGCAGGGCTCAAGAGGCAGCTGCCTTGGGCCCCCCAGGAGCAACTGGGCCCAGGGCAGCTGCCCCTTTTGCCCCTTGGTAAAGACGGCCCTGCACACTGGTCAGGTTCCACCTCTGGCTAGAGGGAAGGGGTTAGCTCAAGAATTTGGCATGGGGGGTTGTTTATGATGGCATTTTATTCATTTTGGGCTAAAAATAATTTTTTCAATTGGTCTTTACAAAACATTTTCAGCTGTTTTTGTGATACATGAGGTTCAAAATCAGTCTTTTTGGAAACTGTCTCAGCTGAGTTGACTCATGTGAAGCCTTATCTCCGATCTCCTGACGTCATAAACACTCCTTCTAGCTGAACTCTTATCAAACCGATAAGAATATGGCTTAAATGAGTGTTTATGATGTCAGGAGATCGGAAATAAGGCTTCACATGAGCCGTCAGCTGACGGGACTCAGGAATAACTGTCTGCAAAAATACAGATTTTTAACCACATGTATCACAAAATATAGACTAATTGAAAAAAATATTTTTAGCCCAAAATGAGTAACATGCAATCATAAAATCCCCAGGTAGCGGCCTGTGGAATAGACTTGTTTTAGTGGTGGCAATGGTGATACAGCAGTAACAAGGACAAGAGCAGAGCCGGGGGTCACCGCCAGTAGAGCAGGCCAGGGTACGAGAGGGGAGCGTTGGGGTGCAGAGGTAGCAGTTGCACAAGGGTCCTAGTGCCTGAGGGGCCCTATAGAAGTGAATGGGAGCAATGGACACCGTGTAAGGCCTCTTTCACACGAGCGTGACGGATTAGTTCCGGATGCATTCAGTGAAAAACGCGTGATTTTCGAAGCAAGTTCATTCAGTTCTGCCTCCGATCGAGTTCAGTTGTTCAGTTTTTATCGCGCGGGTGCAATGCTATTTAATGCGTTTTGCACGCGCGTAATAAAAAACTGAAGGTATACAAACAACATCTCTTAGCAACCATCTGTGAAAAACGCATCATACCCGCACTTGTTTGCAGATGCGATTTTCACGCAGCCCTATTCACTTCTATGGGGCCGGCGTTGTGTGAAAAATCGCAGAATATAGAACATGCTGTGATTTTCACGCAACGTACAAGTGATGCGTGAAAACCAACGCTCATGTACACAGTCCCATTGAAATGAATGGGTCCAGATTTAGTGCGGGCGCAATGCGTTCACATCACGCGTTGCACCCGCGCGGAATACTCGCTCGTGTGAAAGGGGCCTAAGGGCTCATGCACACAAACGTATTTTCTTTCCGTGTCCGTTCCGTTTCTTTGCGGACCGTATGCGGAACTATTCATTTCAATGGGTCTGCAAAGAAAACGGAAGTTACTCCGTGTGCATTCTGTTTCCGTGTGTCCATATTTCCATTCCGCAAAAAAATAGAACATGTCCTATTATTGCCCGCATTACGGACAAGGATAGTACTGTTGGAATGGTCACAGACGTCATCCGTATTTTTTGCAGATCCGTTTTTTTGCGGACTGCAAAATACATACGGTCGTGTGCATGAGGCCTAACACAGCATTGACACATGGTAGCATGGACCTTTTGGTTGTTTCTGTAACTCCTGCCCCCACTTAAGATATATTCTGATCTCAACCATAAATTAGTAAATTAGATGCTCCTTTAAAGATTAGCCGTCGCCTCTCCTGACACGTCTTATTTGGCAACTACTTGCATTCCCAATGTAATAACTATTCTGGTGCATCTATCCTTATGACGCTATGATGTGCCATTCCTCTATTATTTCTGCTAGAAGTTATGAATGAATTTTCAATGAAGGTCCAGATGGGTGTTACCAGTTGGGGAGTGTCCTTGCACAGTCCCCAGAACTGATTGGAAAGTGGAAAGATTGTGCAAGAACACACCCTCAACTGGTAACACCCATCTGGACCTTCATTGCAAATTGCTAGCAATTCATTCATAACTTCTAGCAGGAATAATAGAGGAATGGCACAACACAGAATCATAAGACTAGAGGCTCCAGAATTGTTATTACATGGGGGATGAAAGAAGTTACTAAAGCAGACATGTCAGGAGAGGGGACGGCTTCTCTTTAAACACATTCATCCCTTTTATTTGCAGCCCGAGATGCAGACTTTGATCATTCTTGTTTAGATCGGTTCCACTTTACCTGTGTTTTACCTCTGGAGCTTATGTCTACAGTCACTGCAGGGTAAGCACAGTATGAATGGCGATAGATGGTTAATCGCCGCAGTACACGTGTCCTACATACTCACAGGAATGAGTCCGCTCAGTGGCCTCTCGATGCTTCAGGATGCAAGTCTTCTCGCACTGCAATACATGGATGCCTCATACATATGACCATATCTGTTTTAGGGTCCACAAACCGCGGATCCACAAAACACGGATACCGACCATGTGCATCCCACATTTTCATCCAGCCCTATTGCAGAGCTGCCTATTCATTTTAGCAAGAAAGACAAGAATAGTACATGTTCTATTTTTTTCGTGGAACGGCCGCACTTTATGCTGTCCGCATTTTTTGCAACCCCATTGAAATGAATGGGTCTGCATCCGATCCGCCAAAAGGATGCAGAAAGAAAATACCGTAAAGTCGTGATCATGAGGCCTTAAAGGGGTATTCTCTTCTCAGACAATGGGAGCATATCGCTAGGATATGCTCCCATTGTCTGATAGGTAAGGAACCTGCACCTATCTCTAAAACGAAGCCTAGCACGAGGCCGGCAAAGTGGTGGCCGGCGGTGCTGGGTCCGGCCACCACCAAGCCTTCCTACTAGCCCGCCGAAAATAGCCAGCGCATTCAGCTATTTTCGGGATCCCCATAGAAATGAATGGGAGCAGACCACGCTTGCGCGGCCACCACTCCCATTAATTTCTATGGGACCAAAGGAAATAGCCAAGCCAGCGCTTGGCTATTTTCGGCGGCCCCATAGAAATGAATGGGGGGCAATTGTGCATGCGTAGTGCACCCTCCAAGACTTTGCCGGTCCGTTTAGGAGATAGGTGCTGGTCCCAGAGTTGGGACCCACACCTATCAGACAATATCCTAGCGATATACCCCCATTGTCTAAACGAATGAAAAGGTCTGCAACCTTCAAATATACAGTACAGACCAAAAGTTTGGACACACCTTCTCATTCAAAGAGTTTTCTTTATTTTCATGACTATGAAAATTGTAGATTCACACTGAAGGCATCAAAACTATGAATTAACACATGTGGAATTATATACATAACAAAAAAGTGTGAAACAACTTAAAATATGTCATATTCTAGGTTCTTCAAAGTAGCCACCTTTTGCTTTGATTACTGCTTTGCACACTCTTGGCTTTCTCTTGATGAGCTTCAAGAGGTAGTCACCTGAAATGGTCTTCCAACAGTCTTGAAGGACCTCCCAGAGATGCTTAGCACTTGTTGGCCCTTTTGCCTTCACTCTGCGGTCCAGCTCACCCCAAACCATCTCGATTGGGTTCAGGTCCGGTGACTGTGGAGGCCAGGTCATCTGACGCAGCACCCCATCACTCTCCTTCATGGTCAAATAGCCCTTACACAGCCTGGAGGTGTGTTTGGGGTCATTGTCCAACTAAACGCAAACCGGATGGAATAGCATGCCGCTGCAAGATGCTGTGGTAGCCATGCTGGTTCAGTATGCCTTCAATTTTGAATAAATCCCCAACAGTGTCACCAGCAAAGCACCCCCACACCATCACACCTCCTCCTCCATGCTTCACGGTGGGAACCAGGCATGTAGAGTCCATCCGTTCACCTTTTCTGCGTCGCACAAAGACACGGTGGTTGGAACCAAAGATCTCAAATTTGGACTCATCAGACCAAAGCACAGATTTCCACTGGTCTAATGTCCATTCCTTGTGTTCTTTAGCCCAAACAAGTCTCTTCTGCTTGTTGCCTGTCCTTAGCAGTGGTTTCCTAGCAGATATTCTACCATGAAGGCCTGATTCACACAGTCTCCTCTTAACAGTTGTTCTAGAGATGTGTCTGCTGCTAGAACTCTGTGTGGCATTGACCTGGTCTCTAATCTGAGCTGCTGTTAACCTGTGATTTCTGAGGCTGGTGACTCGGATGAACTTATCCTCCGCAGCAGAGGTGACTCTTGGTCTTCCTTTCCTGGGGCGGTCCGCATGTGAGCCAGTTTCTTTGTAGAGCTTGATGGTTTTTGTCACTGCACTTGGGGACACTTTCAAAGTTTTCCCAATTTTTCGGACTGACTGACCTTCATTTCTGAAAGTAATGATGGCCGCTCGTTTTTCTTTACTTAGCTGCTTTTTTCTTGCCATAATACAAATTCTAACAGTCTATTCAGTAGGACTATCAGCTGTGTATCCACCTGACTTCTCCACAACGCAACTGATGGTCCCAACCCCATTTATAAGGCAAGAAATCCCACTTATTAAACCTGACAGGGCACACCTGTGAAGTGAAAACCATTTCAGGTGACTACCTCTTGAAGCTCATCAAGAGAATGCCAAGAGTGTGCAAAGCAGTAATCGAAGGAAAAGGTGGCTACTTTGAAGAACCTAGAATATGACATATTTTCAGTTGTTTCACACTTTTTTGTTATGTATATAATTCCACATGTGTTAATTCATAGTTTTGATGCCTTCAGTGTGAATCTACAATTTTCATAGTCATGAAAATAAAGAAAACTCTTTGAATGAGAAGGTGTGTCCAAACTTTTGGTCTGTACTGTACATTTTCATGGCTTCATTTTCCAAAATTGCTGCTTGCTGTCAGTGAATGGGGACATTCCTGTTCCTATCCAGAGGCTGAAAACATGTATAGACCTAATACTTTTCAAAGTTGAGAGTTTGCCAGTTTTGCAATCCTCTGTGACCTAAACCTCTCACACATTTTACCTTCCCTGAAACATTGTAATAAACCGTCAGGACAGCACAGCGATTTCTGCTCTGAGGTATCTAGCTCACGTAGAATTGCAGAGATCGGATACAATTGTAGCCATCTATTATCTACAATGAGGATAGGAGGTGGCCATACACTTCAGAAAGATGTTGGCTGAACCGTTATTCAACAGACAGCCAGGAGTGTAACTACCATAGCGGGAGACCATGTGACTGCTATGGGGCCCAGGGGAAGAGGGGCCCCCCAGTCTTAGTTGGGATCATCTCCTCTTCTACTGGGGGTGAAAACTTGGTTAGGACTCTACCCTCTAAAGGAACAAATGAAGCAGTGGTAAAAATGGCCCAAGGATCACTGAAAGGGGTTTAGGCAGAAACCCTTGTGTCCGGTGTGGGGGGCCTGGTTCGATCCTTGCTGCGGGGCCCTTACTTCTCTGTGTACCCCACTGCCCCCACCCCTTGTAGACATGCGCTCACAACTTGCATGTATTCTTGATGGGCACGGAGGAATAAGCTGCTGTCAGACACCTCCGGCAGTTACTTATCTC
Organism: Bufo gargarizans; assembly: GCF_014858855.1. Classification (NCBI taxonomy): domain Eukaryota; kingdom Metazoa; phylum Chordata; class Amphibia; order Anura; family Bufonidae; genus Bufo; species Bufo gargarizans. Next base: position 387,756,573 of record NC_058085.1, read on the forward strand.
CCTTGAGAATAAAGGATCAGACATATTAAAATCTAACTGCCCAACCCTTCTTTTCCCCTACATCTGACTTCTCGGGGGGAAAGTCAGGAAGCCCCCATATACATTAAATGGTTGGTCAGTCCCTCCAAAATCAGCGGGTGCAGCCCTACACATGAGATAACCGTCAGCCGAGTGATTGATCAACAGCTATCCCCCCTCATCCTCCTATAGCAGGGGTCAGCAACCCTCGGCACTCCAGCTGTTGTGAAACTACCATTCCCAGCATGCTCCATTCATTTCAATTGGAGTTCAGAGAAGAACACAGCAAGTATGCATGCTGGGAGTTGTAGTTTCATAACAGCTGGAGTGTTCTATACACATGCATGCTCGCCTGAGCATGGGCAGAAGAGAGAAAGCCCTTTGTAGGCAATATGGCTGGCGGTGGCTTATCTCCTGTGAACAAAAGGAACAGGCAGTCGAAATCCAACATGTCCAAACCTTATCTCCCCCCACATTAGGCGACTTCCACACTCGCGTTTTGGCTTTCCGTTTGTGAGATCCGTTCAGGGCTCTCAGACGCGGTCCAAAACGGATCAGTTTGGCGCCCCAATGCGTTCGGAATGGAAAAGGATCCGCTCAGAACGCATCAGTTTGCCTCCGATCAGTCACCATTCCGCTCTGGAGGCGGACACCAAAACGCTGCCTGCAGCGTTTTTCTGTCCATCCTGGAAAGCAAAGCCAAACAGATCCGTCCTGACACACAATGTAAGGCCTCATGCACACGACCGGGCCCTTTTTTTGCGGTCCGCAAAAAACGGAAGCCGTCCGTGTGCCTTCCGAAATTTGCGGAACTGAACGGGCGGCCCATTCTAGACATGCCTATTCTTGTCCGCAAAACAGACAAGAATAGGACATGCTATATATTTTTTTTGCAGGGCCACGGAACGGTGCAACGGATGCGGACAGCACACGGAGTGCTGTCCGCATCTTTTGCGGCCCCATTGAAGTGAATGGGTCCGCACCCGAGCCGCAAAAACTGCGGCTCGGAGGCGGACCCGAAAAACGGTTGTGCGCATGAGGCCTAAGTCAATGGGGACGGATCCGTTTTCTTTTACACACTCTGGCACAATAGAAAACGGATCCGTCCCCATTGTCTTTCAATGGAGTTCATGACGGATCCATCTTGGCTATGTTACAGATAATACAAACGGATCCGTTCATGACGGATGCATGCAGTTGTATTATTGTAATGGATCCGTTTTTGCAGATTCATGACGGAGCCGCCCAAAACACGAGTGTGAAAGTAGCCTTAGCCGTCAGGGGAGAGTCGGGGAGGCCCCATACACTGTAAATAGTCGGCCAATAGATCTAATGTGTATAGCCAGCTTTAGGCTAGATCCACACGACGACATTTGTCGCGCGACAATTTTTATAATGGTAGTCTATGGCGTCTCACTGCTACATGCTTCGACTGCCACGCGACAGTCACAAAAAATCCATTCGAGATGGATTTTTCTGCGACTGTCGCGTCGCAGTCGCAGCATGTCGCATGTTGAAGTGCGATGCCATAGACTACCATTATAAAAATTGTCACGCGACATTGGTGCGACAAAATGCCACTCGACAAATGTTGCAGCGTAGACCCAGCCTTAGGCTACATGCAGGGGCGTACCTAGAGCATTTGGCACCCGGGGCGAGCCCTTTGTTTGGCACCCCCCCCCCCCCCCCCCCAAGAAAGTTAAGAAAACATGCACAAACTTTTTTCAATGTTATCAATAATATTTATTACAAAACATTCAGACATCCGCATGTGTTTTGCAGATCCGATCCATGTATCAGTGGATCCGTAAAAATCATACAGACCTCTGAATGGAGCCTTACAGGGGGGTGATCAATGACAGGGGGGTGATCAGGGAGTCTATATGGGGTGATCAGTGGTTCATAAGGGGCATCTCCTCTCCTACATAGCGCCACATACCTCTTACATCCAGTGATGTCACCTTTGATGTAGACGTTCTCTTTCCTCATCTTCTCCATTCAGACCAGACCGCCATGATGATTTTTCTGCCATCTCCCGTCTCTGCAGAGATTGAGAAACAGACATTAGTTTCCTGCCACCCCCAATACTATACTGCAGAAACAGTCCCCCTGGGAATACTACTATAGTGCCCTAGTAATCATGTTCCTCATAGCCCCCAGTAGTAGTAGTAAAGCTCCCCATAATACCCCCTAGTGGTACTAATTTTCCCTATAATATGACAGTACATGAAATACCCCCACTTAGTGCCCGCAGTTGAGCTAATGTCCCCATAATGTATGCCAGTATAAAATACCCCTATATAGTGCCCCAGTAAATGCCCTCATACTGCTCCTCTCCCCCTTCCCCATAGTGTCCCCCATAATATGCCAGTAAAAAAATGCCCCTTAGTGCCCCCAGCAGATGCCCCTATAGTGCTCCTCCCCCACAATGTGCCAGTAAAAAAATGCCCCTTCTTAGTGCCACCATATGCCTCAATAGTGCTCCACTCCCCCATAGTGCCGCTCTCCCCTATAGTGCCTCCCATAATGTGCCAGTAAAAAATGCCCCCTTAGTGCCACCAAATGCCAGTGCCCCCCATAATGTTCCAATACAAAAGACAACTTTAGAGCCCCCACTTCCCCATAGTGCCCCCAAATAATGCCCCTATAGTAACACCAGATGCCCCATAGTGCTGCTCTCCCCTATAGTGCCCCCCAGAATGTGCCAATAATAAAAAAAAGCCCACAGATACCCCCATAGTGCTCCTCTCCCCCATGGTGCCCCCCCATAATGTGCCAGTAAGAAATGCCCCCATAGTGCCAGCTCCCCCCCCATAGTGCCAGCTCCCCCCCATAGTGCCAGCTCCCCCCCCCCATAGTGCCAGCTCCCCCCCATAGTGCCAGCCCCCCCCCTATAGTGCCAGCTCCCCCTATAGTGCCAGCTCCCCCTAGTGCCAGCTCCCCTAGTGCCAGCCCCCCCGATGGTGCCAGATCTCCCCCATAGTGCCAGCCCCCCCTATAGTGCCAGCTCCCTCTATAGTGTCAGCTCCCCCTATAGTGCCAGCTGTCCCTATAGTGCCCCCCCCTAGTGCTAGTTCCCCCATAGTGCCAGATCTCCCCCCATAGTGCCAGCTCCCCCCCATAGTGCCAGCTCCCCCTATAGTGCCAGCTCCCCCTATAGTGCCAGATCTCCCCCCATAGTGCCAGATCTCCCCCCATAGTGCCAGATCTCCCCCCATAGTGCCAGCCCCCCCTATAGTGCCAGCTCCCTCTATAGTGCCAGCTCCCCCTATAGTGCCAGCTCCCCCTATAGTGCCCCCCCATAGTGCTAGTTCCCCCATAGTGCCCCTCCATAGTGCTAGTTCCCCCATAGTGCCAGCTCCCCCCCCCCCATAGTGCCAGGCCCCCCCCCCCCCCCCGCAAAGAGGAAAAAAAAAACAAAAAACGAATACTTACCTCCATCAGCTCAGCAGCGATGCAAGCCTTTTCCGGCCTGTGTCCCTGCTGTGTGCTGCCGGAGTCAGGCGTCGCGATGATAATGACATCATCGCGCTGCCTGAGCCGGCCTCTGATAGGCTGCAGGCATTAGTGCCTGCGGCCTATCAGAAGAACAGGGGAGGGACACGCCTCTCCCTCCCCTGCCCCACAGCACGGCCGCAATTACATCCAGGGCCGCGCCGCCTGTGGCGATCGGCGGTGCGGCCCTGAAGAATAAAAAATATAATTTTTTTTTTTAAAGACAGGCGGCCTGGCACCCCCCTTGTGAGTGGCACCCAGGGCGGCCCGCCCCCCCCCCCGCCCCCCCTTGGTACGCCACTGGCCTACATGCACACGACCGTATGTGTTTACGATCCGCAAATTGCGGATCCGCAAAAAAAAACGGTGACGTTCTGTATTTTTTTGCGGATCCGTTATTTTTTGCGGATCCATTGTAATAATGCCTATCCTTGTCCGCAAACTAGAAAAAAATAGGACATGCACTATTTTTTTTGCGGAGCAACGGAACGGACATACTGATGCGGACAGCACACTGTGTGCTGTCCGCGTTTTTTGCAGACCCATTGAAATGAATGGGTCCGCATCCTATCCGCAAAAAAAACGGAACGGACACGGAAACAAAATACGGTCGTGTGCATGAGGCCTTATTCTGCAGGGTTTTCTAGCAGAGTTTAAAGAGGTATTCCGCAGCATGGGGGGGGGGGGTCCTACTGCTGGGACCCCACTAATCACAAATATAGAGGCCTCGTACCCCTCAGGGTCCTTCCCCGAAATGAATGAAGCGGCAGGTCAGACATGCTCTCTGCTATTTCTGGAACTGCCATAGAGATTGAGCAGCCGCTCTGTTCTCCGGGGGTACAGGGTCTCCTTTCTCTTGATTGGTGGGGGTCCCAGTGGTAGGACTCCCCCTCCTCCATCTTGTGGATAGGGCATAACGTGCTACTACAAGAATACCCCCTTTTTAAACCCCCCACATTTCCCAGAACGCATTGCATCAGCATAGTTGTACAAGCACTGCACCAGCAGGGGCTGCAGGGAGGGAGATTTTCAGAGAGGTCTCAGCACAAGGCGGCAGGAAGGTAAGTGACTGATTGCTGGACTGCTGACAGCTGCCATGATGGCCGTCCTGGTGTCAGTCAGCAGAACCGGAAGTGAAGCAGAAGTTTTGCTTGTTTGTCTCATGTCTTGAGTAACACACATTGCATGGTAATAATAATCCAGTATTAATGATTAACTCCTTCCAGGCCGCTCAGACAGCGCTGAGACATTCACTGCTCCAGAAATGCTGCTCAGATCTCTGCTCCCGGTCTGTATGAGGGGAGTCCGCGGTACTGGGACCCCCAGAGCTATGCACCAGCTGGCCAGCACTGCAAAGCCTGCCCTGGATATCTCGGGCATTTACCCTCCGATATCGACCCCCTTCGATGAGCGGGAACAGGTGGACTATGACAAGCTGGAGGAGAACCTGCAAAAGTACTCAAGCATCCCATTCCGAGGTGCGTACGCCAGAACCCGCGCGGTGGGGACTAGTGTTGAGCGAACTTGTGTTTAAAGTTCGGCGTCGGGTTATCGAAGAATCACGTTATGGATTCCGCTACCACGGACCATAACGGAATTTAGAATCCATAACAGGATACTTCGATAACCCGAACTTTAGACACTAGTTCGCTCAACACTAGTAGGGACACATTTCAGTCCAACAATTTTCTGTATTTTTTTCCCCTATATTCGGATATAAACTGAAGCATTACATAGATGGATAGCCCCAACCACTTTTTCCTCTCAACCCCCCCCCCCCATAGGCCCCTTTCACACGAGCGAGTATAAATGGGTCTGTGTACATGTGCGTTGGTTTTCACGCATCACTTGTGCGTTGCGTGAAAATTGCAGCATGTTCTATATTCACACAGTGCCGGCCCCATAGAAGTGAATGGAGCTGCGTGAAAATCGGATCGCATCCGCAGGCAAGTGTGGATTTGATGCGTTTTTCACGGATGGTTGCTAAGAGATGTTTGTAAACATTCAGTTTTTTATCACGCGCGTGCAAAACGCATTAAAATCGCGTGAAAAAAACTGGACAACTGAACGTGATCTCAAACAAAACTTAATTCATTTGATATTGCGCAGTTTTCACTGAACGCTTACAGACCTAATCCGGACACGCTCGTCTGCAAGGGACCTTATACATGCCTCCTCGGATCGGCTGCCCCCGTATACTTTAGGGCTCATGCACACAAGCGTATGTTCGATCCACATCTTTACAGATCGGGTACGGACCCAGTCATTTCAATTGGGCCGCAAAAGATTTGGACAGCACACCATACATCTGTATGTCAGTTCCACAGCCCCGCAAAAAAAGATAGACCATGTCCTATTCTTGTCCGTTTTGCGGACAAGGATAGGACATTTGTAATGGAGTGTAAAAAAAAACATGGTGGCATGCACACGGCCGGAATTCGTGTTTTGCAGATCTGAGATTTGCGGACCTCAGAACAGATACAGTTGTGTGTATGAGACCTTCGACCAGAGATGCCCAACTGGCGGCCCTCCAGCTGTTGTAAAACTACAACTTCCAGCATGCCCGGACAGCCTACAGCTATAAGGGCATTCTGGGAGTTGTAGTTTTGCAACAGCTGGAGGGTAGCAGGTTAAGCATCCCTGCCTTACTGACTTTGTTGGGACTGGCATACTTTCGGGCTCATGCACATGGCTGTATTACAGATCAATTTTGTACGGACCCATAAGAAGGCCACCCCAGAGATGCTTGAGGCCTCTACTGTACCATTTATGCTTCTGATTTCATGTGGAGACATACAGAGGTGGCGTTGTTTCTAAAGAGTATCGCATCCTGTGTGCACCGCCATACGGGCTCTGTGCCAGTGTGCCTGTAAGCTAATGTGTAATAGCCTGCTCCCTAAAAAAAAAAAAAAAGGGTCTTCTTTTTCCTCAAGAACAGCACCTCTCCTGTCCATGTCAGTGTTTGGTTCATTCCCATTCAAGTGAACGGAGCTGAGTTGCAATACCTGACGCAGCCAAGTGATGGGCGTGGCGCTGTTTCTGGGAGAAGAACGCAGGTCCATGTTCCTGAGTGTTTGAGTATCTTCACCTACAGTGACTGATAGGGGGATATGACCCGACCAGAGATTCATTATAATAGTATAAAAGCTAAGAATAGACGCCTAATAATAGCTGCTATCGTGTGGATGACTGACCTAACACAGCTAAGGCCCCTCTGCGGTATTAGGTATTGAATAATGGAATTATGCTGACATAGTAGAAGGTAGCAGGGCGGTATTATCACATTATCACTTTGCTTAAGTATAAATTAGATTAGGGCTCTTGGCCACATTTTGTGTGTGAGTGAGGTTTCTGATGTAGGCTTCTTTTATAAATAACTCTCATAAGTAAGTTGAACAGAATTTAAAAACAAAATATCTGCTTTCCTCCAAAAACAGCGCCACTTCTGTCCACTGGTTAATTGTAGTATTGCACAGTGGCCCATTTTCAGTACCCCAGGCCAATGTATTTGCAAAATAGTTTTTTATTTAATTTTATGCCATGTGTATTCCCAGTATGGTTATGTATGGAAGTGATGGAGTTAACCAATTCTGACAGAGCCCCTGCAGGAGGTGGGGTGTGGACCTGGGTCCGCCCCTAGCTCAGGAGTCTGCAGAGGAGGAAGTGAGAGGAAGCTCCATGTGCTCTACTCCTCATAGGACTGGACCAAAGATCCAGAGAATCTCCTTCTCCGAGGATGTTTTACTGAGACAAACAGACAAAGGCATTGCATCCTACACTTCCCACCTTGCACCCGCACCAAACCTACAATATCAAGGGCACCCCAATTGACATCAGGCAGGAGTATCAACCTCAGGGTGTGCCCCGAGGGAAGAAAGGGTGCGCCCTTCTAACACTGCCCTGGCACTAGTAAGCACTGGGGTGAGGACTACATAGTTACAGTCAGAGCCACTACCACTCCCATTCTTTGTTCCGCACCTTCCGGGCCGCGGCACATTCACTTCAAAGCTACTGGGCAGCAGTACCAGAAACAATCCATGACTAGGTGTGGCGCTCTTTTTTGGAAGAAAGCAGCCATGTTCTGATTTTTATAACAGGGATCAATAGGTGAACAATGTACAAGCTGTTGTTTGTATCTATTTTGTATCAGTTCCTTTGTATTCAATTGTATCATAACTTGTAAATATTACTGTTAACCCTTTGTGGATGAGTAGATTGATGCATCTTAAGGGACATTATTTTGTCTGATTTTAAGTCCAGCGGGTATGCGATTAGCTGTAGACCAGCCCTGATAATGTAAGGGTCCATGTTGTATGTTATTAGTCCAGTTGCCCCCTTCCCTAATTATTGGCCCCAACCAAGAGTGACGCACATCCTAATGTAGAACAGGGAGGCTATTGGAGCTGCACTGCAATTGGCACTGGGTTGGTGGTAGTGAAATTTAGGAGAAAATGGACTTAATGCTTCAGCCCCTTGTTCTAAGCATTTTAGGGTTTAAAGCAAGGATGCCCCACCTGCGGCCTTCCAGCTGTTGCAAAACTACAACTTCCAGCATGCCTGGACAGCCTGCAGCTATTAGCTTACAGCAGGGCATGGTGGGAGTTGTAGTTTTACAAAAGCTGAAGGGCCGCAGGTTGGGCATCCCTGGTCGAAAGCCTCCGTAGCACGTCCATATCCATGAGAAGATGGTCAGTCGTTCAATCAATGTTTGGTCCGTGTTTCCATCTTTTGCTCTCCATATGTCGTCTGTATTCCACTGACACTGCTAGGCTGAAAATAAATTTCGAGAACATATTATGGCAACAATCCAGGAAAAAACCCCGGACCAGACCAGGCTGGCATGCGTATTGTGTCCGAGCTTTTCACAGACCCATAGACTATACTGTGTGTGAGGGATCCGCAATCACAGACGAAATAGGACCCGGACCCACCGTCTGTGGAAAATCACTGGTGTGTGAATACACAAATTAAAGTCAATGGGTATGGGTGCTGTCCGTGATTCACTGACTCGTGAAAGAGGCCTAAGGGTTTGGAGCCTGTTCCACCAAACAAGTCCTATTAATATGTCACTAATGTCTAGTTACAGAACACTCGCATACATGCAGCTTAGGATCTTACTGCGTACAGTTTTATTATTGTGTTCAATGTACATACAGTATACATTAAGGTCACCAGCTCCCTCTAGTGGTGACAGCCGGAATGTTATCTTAGGATTCTATGTCTTTGTCCGTGTTTTCGTGCTCTGTACCTGACCTCCCACCACTATAAAGATATATTAGGAAATTAATCAGCACAAATGTTTTTTTTTACTTCAAAAGGCACAAGGGTGGACATTCACTTTAATTAAAAGAAAGATGAACGAGGCTGGGGAAAAAAACTGAAATACTTGTATGGGACATACAGCAACTCTAACCTTTTTGCAAGGTCAAAGGTCATTTCACAGTGTAGAGTGGTCATGTAGACATTGTATAATGTAATAGTCCTGTTTTCTTCTCACAGGCATAGTTGTTCAAGGGTCAAATGGAGAGTATGCTTACATGAGCAGGGAGGAGAGGCTGGAGATCGTGCACAGGGTCCGTCAGAAGCTCCCTAAGGAGAAGATTCTAATTGCAGGATCAGGATGTGAATGTACGTATCGCATCGCCTCCAGCCTTCATGTAATATGCATCCCACATGTGTTTAACGCCGGCTATAAACTGGAAAAGGGGGGATATGATTGTATGAAGCTATGGATATCTATAACCAGTCATCTGTCCCTGGGCAGCGCCAGCCCCCAAATGCTCCCTGGGCAGCGCCAGCCCCCAAATGCTCCCTGGGCAGCGCCAGCCCCCAAATGCTCCCTGGGCAGTGCCAGCCCCCAAAATCTCCCTTGGCAACGCCGCCCCCCAAATACTCCCTGGGCAGTCCCAGCCCCCAAACGCTCCCTGGGCAGCGCCAGCCCACAAATGCTTCCTGGCCAACGCCGCCCCCTAAATGCTCCCTGGGCAGTCCCAGCCCCCAAAATCTCCCTTGGCAGCGCCAGCCCCCAAAATCTCCCTTGGCAGCGCCAGCCCCCAAAATCTCCCTTGGCAGCGCCAGCCCCCAAATGCTCCCTGGGCAGCGCCACCCCCCAAATGCTCCCTGGGCAGCGCCGCCCCCCAAATGCTCCCTGGGCAGCGCCGCCCCCCAAATGCTCCCTGGGAAGGGCCGCCCCCCAAATGTTCCCTGGCAGCGCCACCCCCTAAATGCTCCCTGGACAGCGCCGCCCCCTAAATGCTCCCTGGACAGCGCCGCCCCCTAAATGCTCCCTGGACAGCGCCGCCCCCTAAATGCTCCCTGGACAGCGCCGCCCCCTAAATGCTCCCTGGACAGCGCCGCCCCCCAAATGCTCCCTGGGCAGCGCCTCCCGCAAGCATAACTCCGTGCAACTGTGTGCATGATTTGCAGGGAACCGTACAGTTCATCTACCTTATCATGGGTGGAGAAGGAATCTACAGTCATGTGATTAATGAGAGTCAAAGTTGTCACCATGGATCAGAGTATCAACAACATTTCGGACAGCTGCTGAAATTGGAGCTCCCAAAAACAAAATGCAGATTTCCCCTGAGGGTCTTTTATCTTCTTCCCTGCCTTTTTACGAGGCCCAGTGTGAGGACATAATGAAGGGCAATCTATGATACAACAATCCTATCGGAGATCATTTACATGGGAGACGAAAGGATCATTTGTCCCCATACAGTCTGCGGTTTACACAGGGAGATCTGCAGCCAATCTAATTCTCAGCCTGACAGAACGTTAAAATAAATAACTGCATTAAGTAATTCTATGATAAAATCAGGGGAACCTAGACCAAGGTATCAACCAAGGCTATAGGGGCACTCGGATAGTGAGAGGTGAGATAAACACCCCACCTCCCCTCGGGTGCACCCGATAAATTGCACTATAAACTACTGATCTATATTGTAATCCAGTAGCAGTGCCTCACTGCAATCGCCCTTCTACTAGTAAGAAAACGCTGCTGATATAAATCACAGCCTTTCCTATTGGAAGGGTGAAAGACAAGAGGGATCACGCAAGAGACTGAAAACCAAATAATTAGCGCTCGTGTACATGCGCTCAAAAACCTATCTAGTCTCCTATTGTGGCCCAAGAGTTTCACCTCCCTTAACTCGACGCGTTTCTATGTGGGGTATCGCGCCCCCACATGTCATCAGAAGCTTAATTTGATGAAAAGAAGAACAATCGGTGCAAGAAGTATGCAGTCCACACCTAATGGCGTGTGGACCGCATGTGCCCGGCGCTAGGATGGCCGTTCTGCTGCCAACAAACACAAGCGAGCGAGCTTCAATGTTTCTTGCCTTGGTGGATACAGTTCAGTCATTAAACAGCCAGCTCATAGATTCCAATGGTCAATATGTCATGTTTCATTTCACCTGTGGGGGCACTGTAGGGAAATTGAACACTTCCTTCCAGGTTCTCCTTCAGATTACAGATGATCACTGACGGTCCTGGCAGCAGGGCACCCTGTGATAGGCTTGTCATAGATCATCTATCAGAGATACCCATTCTGGTTAAAGGAGACCTCTGTAGGAGACCATATGTACAGTAGTTTGACACTGCAATCAAATTCTCACCATCTTTCTTTTACTTCTTAGACTATGGAATATATTTTGGCAAGAAGTAGAGGAACAAGGGGAGTAAGATTGCATGATCAGACTACATACAGGCTTTGTTTGTAGTCTGTAACCATGGAGACATACAAAGTCACATTATTGTTGCATTTTTAGGTTCCATGTCTGATTTAAATATGCTGTTTCCTTATCTGTAATTTTACGAGCAATTTATATGTATGTTCTTGTACTATTCCAAGCAACACAGGCCACTATTGAAATGAGCCGTCAGATGGGAGAGGCTGGAGCAGAAGCCGTTCTTGTGGTGACACCGTGCTACTATCGAGGCAGAATGACTAGTTCTGCTCTAGTTCATCATTACACTAAGGTATTCTTGCAGCTAGGGTTTAAATCCCCCTATGGCAAAGTCAGGAATGTTAAATATCCGCCATAAGGAGAGTTGTGACTGGATGTTGCATAGATAAGAGAAGATGCCTTTATTGTTACTGTACAATACAATGTAATACAATGTATAATACAATGAAATGTTGTTTGGAGCAATCCTAGATGCCATGGACAGAGGAACAAGAACTGACATTTAAACGAAAGCATTACACTAGAAAAAAACAACAACATTGCACTAGAAGGCATTACTATTCACAGCATAGGGCAGGTATGTTCCTCTACAGTGCTTGGAAGACCTTATCAAGTCTCTTAATTCTAGGTTGCAGACTCTTCCCCTGTGCCCGTTATCCTCTACAGTGTGCCTGGGAACACGGGGCTGGACCTGCCTGTGGATGCTGTTGTTGCCTTGGCAAAACACCCCAACATCATAGGGATCAAGGATAGTGGAGGAGATGTAAGTCGCTAACTGGATAGAATGTCTATTCCTTTGCATACTTGTAAAATTATATGGATGTTCCCAGGGGTGGGATTAAAATTTGAACTATGTACAGTTTCCCTACTTTAATAGACTGAAAAATGCAGAATTTCCTGTGGTGTAGCATGGCAAACTAAAAATGAAATAAAACAATTACAATATTTCAAATATAACCAGAACCAAGCTCAGTACAAACAGTACCAGAACTAAGGTTCCACTCAGAACAGGCCTCACTCACCATGGTCGACCAAAGAAGTTGAGTGCACGTGCTCAGCGTCATATCCAGAGGTTGTATGGGTGCTGCCAGCATTGCTGCAGAGGTAACAGGGGTGGGGGTCATCCTGTCAGTGCTCAGACCATACACCACACACTGCATGGTTGTGATCCCAGAAGGAAGGAAGCCTCTTCTAAAGATGATGCACAAGAAAGTCTGCAAACAGTTTGCTGAAGACAAGCAGACTAAGGACATGGATTACTGGAACCACGTCCTGTGGTCTGATGAGACCAAGATAAACTTATTTGGTTCAGATGGTGTTAAGTGTGTGTGGTGGCAACCAGGTGAGCAGTACAAAGACAAGTGTGTCCTGCCTACAGTCAAGAATGGTGGTGGGGGTGTCATGGTTTGGGGCTGTATGAGTGCTGCCGGCTGTGGGGAGCTACAGTTCATTGAGGGAACCATGATTGCCAACATGTACTGTGACATACTGAAGCAGAGCATGATCCCCTGCCTAAACTGCGCCGCAGGGCAGTATTCCAATGTGATAACGACCCCAAACAAACCTCTAAGACAAGCACTGCCTTGCTAAAGAAACTGAGGGTAAAAGTGTTGGACTGGCCAAGAATGTCTCCTCAAACGGAAGGTGGAGGAGCGCAAAGTCTCTAACATCCACTAGCTCCGTAATGTCGTCATTGAGGATAGAAGAGGATTCCAGTGGAATCTGTGAAGCTCTTGTGACCTCCATGCCCAAGAGAGTTAAGGCAGTGCTGGAAAATAATGGTGGGCACACAAAATATTGACACTTTGGGCACAATTTGGCCGTTCTCACTTAGGGGTGTACTCACTTTTGTTGCCAGCAGTTTAGACATTAAAGGGGTTATCCCATCATAGACAATGGGGGCCTATCGCTAGGATATGCCCCCATTGTCTGATAGGTGCGGGTCCCACCGCAGCGGTGGGACCCGCACCTACAAGCAGAACGGAGCGGAGAAACTTGAGGAGGGCGCACTGCGGTGCGCTCCCATTTACTTCAATGGGAGAGGCGGAGAGCTGCGCCTGGTGGTGGACGGACCCCGGGAAACCCGGGGTCCTCCAGCCACAACTCTCCCCGGCTCCGTTCTCCTTGTAGGTGCGGGTCCCAGCGGTGGGACCCGCACCTATCAGACAATGGGGGCATATCCTAGCGATAGGCCCCCATTGTCTGTGATGGGACAACCCCTTTAATGGCTGTGTGGAGTTATTTTGAGGGCACACAAGTTTACACTGTTATACAAGCTGTACGCTGACTACTGTACATTGTATCAAAGTGTCAGATCTTCAGTGTTGTCCCATGAAAAGATAGAATTAAATATTTACGAAAATGTGAGGGGTGGACTCATCGTTAAGATGCTGTACAAATGTGTTTCCTGGTTTGTGTGGCCGCACCACAAAAGTTAGGACATGTGCTATTCTTTGCCGCATCTTGCGGATCACGGACCCATTGATGACAACGGGCCTGCACTGCAGGGAGCACATGACCACTGCCGTGTTTCAATAGTTACATTTCTGATCAGATGCAGTTAGGCCTCATGCACACGACTGTATATTGTATCTGTGTCCGATCAGCATTTTTTTGCGGATGCACAGGGATTCATTTCTGTGTCTGCCAAAAATAATAATGCACAGCACACAAATGTAATCTGTGTGCGGTCCGCATCCGTGTGTCCGTTTAGCAAATTATAGAACATGTCCTGACGTACTTTTGAAATACTTTCCAACACATATTTGCATTATTTTTAACACGATGAAGTAATTGTTACTCAAATTAAGATGTCCATAGGTTGATACTTAAGAACTATCCACATTCTACAAGTCATTATTAGAATAATAAATAAGATAATAATGAGATCAATCAGCAGAATCGAACCTACCTGTTGATGGTTTCCAGTAGCCCCTTTTTTTTAACATCTGATAGAAAGTAGCATAAACCAAAACTGGAAAAAGTTATTAATAGTATTTTATATTTCACAAACAGAAGTGGAGGTTTGCTTTAAGAAATCAGCAGATCTAGGCTACCTGCACACCTTGCATATTTTAATGCAAAAATTTTTTATTTATTTTTTGTGTGCAAATTCGCACAAACAATTGACATGCTGCACATTTTAAAATTCAAATGGCAGGTGAATTTCTGCAAGTAAAAAATACGCAAAATCTGTTCTGAAAAATCACACCTAATCCGCATTGTATGCAGTTACCCTTAGGCTCTGTTCACACTGATGTCGGAGGCCTCTGTCGACAGATTGGACAGGAGGTAGTATCCTTGAAGAATTTGGCCTTGTTATAAATGGAAGCTACAGTGCAAGTGTGAACATAGCCTAAAGCGCCCCTTTTAAAGGTCAGCATTTCAATAATGACTATGTGCTTGGACATCATCAAACCCCGAACTGGGGTTCGTTGAGAAATTACTATGTTGCCACTGTATCTATTCAGGGTAAGTGAGGGTCCACTTTTAGTTATTTGTGAAATGACCCCAAAACAGGATAAACCCAGGAGAATCTCAAAGGATGCCTTATGGTCCTTTTTAAAAAGAAAGGGGGTCATCTGATGCTTGACCTCATGGGCCTCCAAGACCTGTTATATTAATTCTGGGTCCACAGGAGGTTCATTTTCTTCACAAGTCTGGCCCCATCATAAATCAGAAGCGATGTCTCATCATATAGGTCAAGCAGATTTGCGGTCACTCTCATGTATCTAAATGTAGATGGGGACGGTGATGATGTCATCAATTTATTCTAAGCAATGACATCATCATTTTTCTATTTATGCTTCAGATCACACGTATGGGACTTATAATACATAAAACCCAGCACCTGGACTTCCAGGTGCTATCTGGATCTGCAAGCTTCCTCCTGGCAGGATACGCAGTTGGTAAGTATAATCATAAAACTTCTTGCAACCCCCTCCTCCCATGCAACCACTATTCCTGCAGCTAGTCGAGATTGCTTAATCAGTCCAGCCCGCTCCGTCTGTTTCCTATACGTATATACCGTACATGTCACGTCACTGTATATACTGTCATTGTATAATACTGTTAAGGGGGCCCTGACACTAAAATATTTTAGTCCTCCTCCTGGGTGGGCCCCTTCTGAGTTCGGGCTCCAAAACAGCCGCTTCTCCTGCTTCCCGTATATAGCTAACCTGCTGCTCTCCTGTCTTTAGGTGTAACAGTCGCACAGCTGTTGATGAATTAGGCATATTTTTATTAGTCTCACTACTGTTGGTTGTTTTTCACTAAGACAGGTTCATATTCACTTAGACTGGTCTAATTTATTTGTGCATGAAAAATAGTCGCATCTGTGCGGAGACAAGTCACACGTCTCCCTGAAAGTGCAACTTTTAATGCAAAAAAAAGTCTGACTTTACCACTCAAAACTGTCCAATAAAAATAAACCAGCCCTGGAGGGGAGTAAAAATTTGACTGTTTTTGCTCCTAATTTATGCATAAAAAGCACACCTAAATAAATCGAAAAACGTCGCAAAAAATAGACAACTTGTGAATTAGTGTAAAACTTCTAAATAGTCGAACAAGACGCAAAAGCCTCCACAACTCTCTGGTTTGAGAGCTGCATTATACAAGCAGACAAAGAATGCGAGTTTGTGAGCTTTCACGTGTTTGATTTCAAGTGTGTGTTTGTATTAAATGTGTGACTTTAGATTACGTGAGGGAGTATCTGTGAGAGCTATATTATTTGTGTGCAATGCTGAGTGGCTGTGCCTGACCTTATTGTACTCTATACCAAGTCAGAGCAGTGTAGTCTAGTTTATACACTGTGACTTGCTTTTGCTGCCAGGTTTATTGCATAGCAGCTGAGAGTATACTGTGATTACATTTTTTTTTTTTTCTCTTCCTTCTCCGGGGTGTTGCACAGGTGAGTAATTAGGGTGTGGCTATCTAATTAGGAGAAGTTAAATAGCCAGTCTTAAAGGGAGTCTGTCACCTCCATATGGCCATATACAGCGCTTACATGGCTCTGTAGCACACCTATACAGGATTGTAACTGTACCTTTGTCTTTAGACTTGCACCAGCAGGAAAAACGGAGTTTAATTCATATGCAAATGAGCACTCGCAAGTGCCCAGGGGAGGCGTTCAGTGTGTAGGTGCCCAGGCTGCTCTGCCTTCTTTTCACTTTACTCCTCCCCCAGCCTCTTCCTTTGCCCGCCCTCCAAGTCCGGACCTATCGATGAGGCAAGAGACTTGGAGGGCGGGCAAAGGAAAGAGGCTGGGGAGGAGTAAAGTGAAAAGAAGGCAGAGCAGCCTGGGCACCTACACACTGAATGCCGCCCCTGGGCACTTGCGAGTGCTCATTTGCATATTAATTAAACTCCGTTTTTCCTGCTGGTGCAAGTCTAAAGAAAAGAACAAAGGTACGGTTACAATCCTGTATAGGTGTGCTACAGAGCCATGTAAGCACTGTATATGGCCATATGGAGGTGACAGACTCCCTTTAAGGGCAGCTCAGTCCTTTGAATCCAGAGGAAAAAAAGGAAGTCTAGTTTGATAGCTGCACTTATACAAGCAGACGACGCGAGTTTGTGAGCATTCACATGTTTGATTTCCAGTGTGTGTTTGTATTAAGTGTGTGACTTTAGATTACGTGACTTTAGGAGGGGACTACAGTAAGTCAGGTTCTTATCACTGCACTATATTGTAATTTTTCTCTTTTCCTGCGTGATCCCCATATGTGTTCCATTATTGACAGCGCAGTCCGGTGTATATCTTGTCTGATGTATGCAGTCCTGGAAAAGCCGTTTGAGGGTGCATATCTTTGTTCTAAATGTAAGCAAATTGCCCGTTTGGAATCGCACATCGTCTTTCTAACCGGCGAGTTTCAACACTGAGAAGCGTTGACAATTTGGAAAAGAGTTTGCTGCTCACTGAGCAAGCGCTCTATGGGGTAGATGTGGGGGAGGGTGGTAGCGAGGAGGCTCAAGAAAGTGAGGTGGATAGCTGGGTAACAGTTAGAAAGCGGGGTAGAGGGAAGAGTGCCAGGGAGGCTAGCCCTGATCTGACACACACCAACAAGTTTGCCAGCTTGGCAGATGAGGGGGATGTCAGTTCTGCTGCAGCCGGACACTTCCTCTGCCAGTCAGGGGAATGTCAGCTCCAGTAAGCAGATTGGGTCACTGTCACTAGTGGGGTACCTCAGGGGTCAGTATTGGGCCCTATTCTCTTCAATATATTTATTAATGATCTTGTAGAAGGCTTGCACAGTAAAATAAAAAATTTTGCCGATGACACTAAACTGTGTAAAGTAATTAACATGGAAGAGGACAGTATACTACTACAGAGGGATCTGGATAGACTGGAGGCTTGGGCAGAGAAGTGGCAGATGAGGTTTAACACTGACAAATGTAAGGTTATGCACATAGGAAGGAATAATGCAAGTCACCCGTACATACTAAACAGTAAAACACTTGGTAACACTGACATGGAAAAGGACCTAGGAATTTTAGTGAACAGCAAACTAAGCTGTAGAAACCAGTGTCAGGCAGCTGCTGCCAAGGCCAATAAGATAATGGGTTGCATCAAAAGGGGCATAGATGCCCGTGATGAGAACATGTGATGAGGGGACATCCTCTGCGTCTGGAGGAAAGGAAGTTTGTACACAAACATAGAGGATTCTTTACGGTAAGAGCAGTGAGACTATGGAGCTCTCTGCCTGAGGAGGTGGTGATGGTGAGTACAATAAAGGAATTCAGGAGGGGCCTGGACGTATTTCTGGAGGGTAATAATATTACAGGCTATAGCTACTAGAGAGGGGTCGCTGATCCAGGGAGTTATTCTGATGCCTGATTGGAGTCGGGAAGGAATTTTTTATTCCCCTAAAGTGGGGAAAATTGGCTTCTACCTCACAGGGTTGTTTTTTTTGTTTTGTTTTTTGCCTTCCTCTGGATCAACTTGCAGTATAAGACCACTTTTACATTAGCGTTTTTTAGGGATACGTCATGGATCTGCAAAAACGCTTCCGTTACAATAATACAACCGCATGCATCCGTCATGAATGTATCCTGTTTTATTATGTCTTCTATAGCCATTACGAATCTGTCTTGAACACCATTGAAAGTCAATGGGGGACGGATCAGTTTTCTATTGTGTCAGCAAAAACGGATCCGTCCCCATTGACTTAGGCCTCATGCACACAACCGTATGTATTGTGTGGTTCGGAAAAAATACGGATGACATCTGTGTGCATTCCATATTTTGCGGAACGGAACAGCTGGCCCCTAATAGAACAGTCCTATCCTTATGCGGACAATAGTAGGACATGTTCTATTTTTTTTGCGGAACAGAAATACGGAAACGGAATGCAGACGGAGTAACTTCAGGTTTTTTTTTTTTTTTGCAGACCCATTGAAATGAATGGTTCCATATACGGTGCGCAAAAAAGATCCATCTTTCTCCGCACCACATCACGGACATGGAACGAAATGCATTCTGGTGCACTCCGTTTCGTTCACTTCAGTTTTGTCCCCATTACCAATGGGGACAAAACTGAAGCGTTTTCTTCCGCTATTGAAAACGCTAATGTGAAAGTAGCCTACCAGGCTGAACTGGATGGACAGATGTCTTTTTTCGTCCTTTTCATAAACTATGTTACTATGTAACAGACACAATTTCAGTAGTAAATGCGGCTAATAAAGTTAGATTGGCTAAAACAGAATTTATTCTACTAAAAACGGACGCAAACACTATAGTAAATGTGCCCCGGTGACTTGTCCATTCCTGGGTGGTGTTAGTGAGGAGGGGGCTGATTGTGGTTGGAAGCTGCACGAAGTTCAGGTGTCAGCATCTCGCTGGTGTAGTCCAGGGGACATGCAGTTTCTTCAAAAATTAGTGCGGAATAAAAAGTTGCAGAGTATAAAAGTTCTTCATAGAATCTGCAATCGCGTCTTCTTCTGGGAGTAACACGCCGTGCATCACCTGGCTCCCAATCTGCAGCCAGATCAGACAGATGGTGATTTTCTCACTTTTTTTTTTTTTTTGTAGCAGCTCAATGTTATCAAAAATGTTAACAGCTTTTTCTTTCACTTACAGTAGTTGTTGACTGAGGGTCACGTAGGGTTGATGTTCTCTGTCCTGATAACTCTCTCTTGATGTTTTTCCTACTGAGGAAATAGAAAGCTGAGGGTCCTTGCAAAAAGAGCATGTTGGCCCCTTCCTTCCTCCAGGAAACATACAACTTTAACCCCTTCAGGACTCAGCCCTATTTCACCTTAAGGACCAGGCCTTTTTTTGCAAATCTGACCAGTGTCACTTTAAGTGGTGATAACTTTAAAACGCTTTTACTTATCCAGGCCGTTTTGAGATTGTTTTCTAGTCACATATTGTACTTCATGACAGTGGTAAAATTGAGTAAAAAAAAAAAAATTATTTATTAAAAAAATATCACATTTACCAAAAATGTGGAAAAACTTGCAAATTTCCAAATTTCGACTTCTCTACTTTTATAATAGATAGTAATACCTCCAAAAATAGTTATTACTTTACATATGTCTACTTCATGTTTGGATCATTTTGTGAATGCCATTTTATTTTTTGGGGACGTTAGAAGGCTTAGAAGTTTAGAAGCAAATCTTAAAACTTTTTCAGAAAATTTCCAAAACCCACTTTTTAAGGACCAGTTCGGGTCTGAAGCCACTTTGTGAGGCTTACATAATAGAAACCACCCAAAAATGACCCAATTTTAGAAACTACACCCCTCAAGGTATTCAAAACTGATTTTACAAACTTTGTTAACCCTTTTAGGTGTTCCACAAGAATTAATGGAAAATAGAGATTACATTTCAGAATGTCACTTTTTTGGCAGTTTTTCTATTGTAATCTATTTTTTTTTCCAGTTACAAAGCAAGGGTTAACAGCCAAACAAAACTCAATATTTATGGCCCTGATTCTGTAGTTTACAGAAACACCCCATATGTGGTCGTAAACTGCTGTACGGGCACACGGCATTGTGCCGAAGGAAAGGAACACAATATGGTTTTTGGAAGGCAGATTTCACTGGGATAATTTTAAGTTGTCATGTCACATTTGAAGACCCCAAGAGTAGAAACTCCAAAAAAGTGACCCCATTTTGGAAACTACGGGATAAGGTGGCAGTTTTTTGGGTACTATTTTAGGGTACATATGATTTTTGGTTGCTCTATATTGCACTTTTTGTGAGGCAAGGTAACAAAAAATAGCTGTTTTGGCACTGTTTTTATTTTTTTTGTTATTTACAACGTTTATCTGACAGATTAGATCATGTGGTATTTTTATAGACCAGGTTGTTACGGATGCGACAATACCAAATATGACTACTGTTTTGGTTGTTTGTTTCAGTTTTAAATGATAGAGCATCTTTGAAAAAAAAAAATAAGATTTTTTTTTTTTAGTGTCTCCACATTCTGAAAGCTGTATTATTTTTTTTTTTTTTTAGGAGACTGTCTTCAGTAGGGGTTAATTTTTTTTTGGTATGAGATGACTGTTTGGTACTATTTTAGGGTGCATATGACTTTTTTATCGCTTGCGATTACACTTTTTTGTGATGTAAGGTGACAAAAAATTGCTTTTTTGACATCGTTTTTATATTATTTTTTTTACAGTGTTTACCTGAGGGGTTAGTTCATGTAATATTTTTATAGAGCAGGTTCTTACGGACATGGCGATACCTAATATGTCCACTTTCTTTTATTTATGTAAGTTTTAGACAATTATTATATAATTTTTTAAACAAAAAAAAAAATAGTTTGTGTCTCCATAGTCGGAGCCATAGTTTTAAATTTTTAGGGCGATTGTCTTAGGTAGGGGCTCATTTTTTTGTGGGATGAGGTGATGGTTAGATTGGTACTATTTTGGGGGGCATATGCCTTTTTCCCCCTGCTTGGTTTTGCACTTTTATTGATGTAAGGGGACAAAAGTTTTTTTTTGTTTTTTTTTAGCAGTTTTTATTAAAATTTTTTGACGGTGTTCATCTGAGGGGTTAGGCCATGTGATATTTTTATAGAGCCAGTCGTTCCGGACATGGCAATACTTAATATGTATACTTTTTTTTCTCTATTTTTTACCCCCTGCCGCGGATCGGGCGGGCGCAGATCCTGCACCCGCCTGATCACTGTACATGTACGGCGCAGGTCCTCTATGGGTTAAAGTGGTTCTCCGATGGGGGTCTGACAAAAGGGACCACTCGTGGTCTCCTGTTAGTGCAGCAGCCTCCTCACAGCTTTCCTTAGGCCAGTGACGACACGTTCATTGGTCACATGGCCTAGGAGCAACTCAGTCCCATTCAAGTAAATGGGGCTAAGCACGATACCAAGCACAACCACTATACAATGTACAGCGCTGTGTCTGGTAATTTGCGGGACTCACTGGAGCTCCGTGACCTCCTCAAACAGCTGATTAGCGGCTGCCCTGGGTGTCGTACCCCCACTGATCTTGAGGATAGGTCATCCGAATAAAACACTTGGAAAACCCCTTTAAATCCTTTCATATTAAAAATGGACAAAGACCTGCAGTGATGGATAACATCAGCGTCGGTCCATCTGATTGCAGGGGTGATCCCAGACAGCCGAAGCACACCATGTGTAGTGTAGTCTGGGAAGCTAGCAACCATTTTACTTAAAGGGGTTATCCCATGATTAATGTAAAAAATGAAAATCGGAGATCATATAGAACATGACAGTCTTTCTAACACAGCTAGAACCAGCCCTGTACCTCACATGGATCCAGAGATCTCCACATTCATTGCTCTCCTAGATTTATATCAAGCTGACAGCTCAAGGGGAGGGTCTTTTCTTCTCCAAATCAGGGTGTGTGTCCATGCTCTACCTATCACAGCTCAGGGGTCGTGTCTATACTGTTGGAGCTTTCCCCCTATCAGAGCTCAGGAGGCGTGTCTCAGCTCTCCCTATCACAGCTCAAGGGGCGTGTCTCAGCTCTCCCTTTCACAGCTCAGGAGGCAGTTGAAGGATGAAACTGAGCATGTGCGGCCATCTCAGTGAGCAGGACAAAGACATAAGAAAAAGAACAAACAGCAGGTGGCGCTATACAGATACATTTTATTGAATAACTTAGTGGCTATGCAAAATTTCTCATTACACGCATAGCCACTAAGTTACCACAGGCAACCGCATAGCCACATGGTACCTTGGAACCGAACCTGAGTTCGGGAACTGGTTTTTTTTACAGTATAAATCAATTTCTGAAGTTACATACCAAAGGGGGAATGTGCGGGCCTCGCATCTGTAGAGGGGATGCCTGTCCCGGGGCTGCACGAGTAATGCGCACCTTCCTTTCCCCTAGTGGGATAAGCAGGTGTAGGCCGGATCCCACGTGTTGCGATTGAGCGTCTGACTTCACTTGTTCACTGGAGTGATGATGCCGGTATAAAACAGCGTGGAAGCCACGGAGGGTCCTGATCTGAGGTCTTAACATGTTGGCCCCTGATGCTCTGGTGCCAGTGATTGCGAGTCCCCCATATGGGGAGCCCTTTTTTCTGTTACAAGTAGCCTTTGGGGGTATTATAGACAAGATTACTACACATAGGTGTTTGTGTATATATACATATATTTCCCAAGCTGGGGGTATACATTGATTGTTCCTTTCTTGCCAAAAGGTATCTAAGGAAGCTCAAAAAAGGCCAAAAAAGAGTTTCAAATGCATCTCTTGCTTTAAGAAACTCCCTGAGCAATATACAAAAAAAATATGCAAAGAATGCATTTCAAGTATTGTGAGAGAGGAACAACCGTCTATGATGATGGACTTAAGGACTATATTACATGATGGAGTTAAATCCTCTCTGGCTTCATTAAAAGAATGGGGTTAGACATGGGTCTCCGTCCCTAAACCCAGAAGGTGCAGATTGCAACGCTAAGCGTCTTTTATAAATTTTTTACTCAAATTTTGCCGAACACAGATGGATTAAAAGATTCTCCAGGGCAACGTTTGAAACCCTTTATTAGACCTAGAATCCCGACCTGGGACTTAAACATATTCTTACAAGGTCTAACAGGGAGCCCCTTTGAGCCTCTAGAAGAGGCCTCAGTTAAAAGCCTCTCCCTTAAGACAGCCTTCCTTTATAGCAATTTCTTCGGCTAGGAGATTAGGGGAAATTCAGGCCTCCTCTATCAGACATCCTGATTTAACTATATTGGACGACAGAATTATTTTTAGACCGGATCCGGGTTTCCTTCCAAAAGTAGTTTGACTTCCATAGAAACCAGGAGATAGTATTTCCTTCTTTCTATAATAACCCTAAAAATCCCAAAGAGGAGTAATTATATTCCTTAGATGTCAGGCGTATAGTACTAAGGTACCTTAAAGTTTCCAAAGGGTTCAAAAAGGTTGACAATCTTCTAGTTCAGTTTTGGGGAGAAAAATAAAGGGAAAGCTGCCTCTAAGGCCTCCATTGCTAGGTGGATAAAACGGACAATCTGTGATTGTTACTTGTGTTCAAAATCTTCCATGCCCAGTTAAGATTAAGGCGCATTCCACCAGGGCAGTCTCCTCTTCTTATGCAGAAAAAGTGGGTGCGTCTTTGGAGCAGATCTGTAAGGCTGCGACCGGGTCCATGTACATACCTTCATTAAGCATTACAGGCTCGACTTGTCAGGATCTTCCGATCTATCCTGTGGTAGGAAGGTCCTCCTAGCTATAGCCCCCCTCCCCCGTTAAAGGGCTCTGCAGTTTTTTTTAAACTGATGATCTATCCTCTGGTGGATAGATCATCAGCATCTGATCGGCAGGGGTCCGATCACTGGGCCTGCGGTAAACCGTGAGAATGCCGGTGCGCTACTGCCAGCGGCACTGCCTTCTCAAACAGTTGATCGGCAGGGGTCTCGGGTGTCGGACCCCCGCCGATCAGATGCTGATGATCTATCCACCAGTCCTGATCAAAAGTTTAAGACCACTTGAAAAATGGCAAAAAATTTCATTTTACATTGTTGGATCTTAACAAGGTTCCAAGTAGAGCTTCAACGTGCAACAAGAAGAAATGAGTGAGACAAAACATTTTTTGAGCATTCAATTAATTGAAAATAACGAATAAACTGAAACAGGCTGTTTTTCAGCTGATCAAAATTTTAGGACCACATGCCTTTAAAAGGCCAAATCTGTGCAAAGATTTGGATTCATTGTCATTTTCTGTCAGGTAGTCACACGTTGTGATGGCAAAGGCAAAAAAACTCTTCCTTTTTGAACGTGGTTGGGTTGGGTTGTTGAACTGCATAAGCAGGGTCTCTCACAGCGCGCCATCGCTGCTGAGGTGGGACGCAGTAAGACAGTCATTTGGAATTTCTTAAATGATCCTGAGGGTTATGGAACAAAAAAGTCAAGTGGAAGACCCAAAAAAAATTCATCAGCACTGAGCCAGAGGATCCAATTGGCTGTCTGTCAAGACACTGGACGATCCTCGGCCCAAAATAAGCCACTTACTGGTGCTGACTGCACCCCCATAACCATCAGACGGCATCTGAGACTGAAGGGCTTCAAAAACAAAAAAGTCTTCAAAGACCTCGTCTCCTTGAACGCCACAGAACTGCTCGTTTAGACTTTGCAAGAGAGCACCAAACATGGGACATTCAAAGGTGTATTCTCTGATGAGAAAAAATGTAACCTTGATGGTCCTGATGGTTTCCAACGTTACTGGCATGACAAGCAGATCCCACCCGAGATGTTTTCTACGCGCCACAGTGGAGGGGGCGCCATAATGGTCTGGGGTGCTTTTTCCTTCAGTGGAACAATGGAGCTTCAGGAAGTGCAGGGGGCGTCAAACGGCCACTGGCTATGTCCAGATGTTGCAGAGAGCATTCCTCATGACTGAGGGCCCTCATCTGTGTGGTAACGACTGGGTTTTTCACAGGACAACGCTACAGTACACAATGCCCGCAGGACAAGGGACTTCTTCCAGGAGAATAACATCACGCTTTTGGCCCATCCTGAGTGTTCCCCTGATCTAAATCCAATTGAGAACCTTTGGGGATGGATGGCAAGGGAAGTTTACAAAAATGGACAACAGTTCCAGACAGTAGATGGCCTTCCTGCGGCCGTCTTCACCACTCAGAGAAATGTTCCCACTCACCTCATGGAAACGCTTGCATCAAGCATGCCGAAACAAATTTTGGAAGTGATAAACAATAACGACGAAGCTACTCATTACTGAGTTCATATTTGGAAGTTGGATTTCTGTTTTGGGGGGGGGGTTTAGTTTTTTTGGGGAGGTGTGGTCCTAAACTTTTGATCAGCTGAAAAACAGCCTGTTTCAGTTTATTCTTGTTTTCATTAAATTGAATGCTCAAACATTTTTGTGTCTCACTCCCATTTCTTCTTGTTGCATGTTGAAGCTCTACTTGGAACCTTGTTAGGATCCAGCCATGCTAAATAGGATTTTTTTTTTGCCATTTTTCAAGTGGTGTTAAACTTTTGATCAGGACTGTATGTATGTGTGTATATATATATATATATATATATATATATATATATATATATATATATATATATATATATGTGTGTGTATTGCTTGAAAAAGGCTCAAGAGCAGAGCCGAAACGTTGCACCTGGGTGAATAAAGGTTCACTTTTTTCTACAATTGGAGTGCCGCTCATTCTTCCAGAGATATATATACTCACCTAAAGAATTATTAGGAACACCATACTAATACGGTGTTGAACCCCCTTTTGCCTTCAGAACTGCCTTAATTCTACGTGGCATTGATTCAACAAGGTGCTGATAGCATTCTTTAGAAATGTTGGCCCATATTGATAGGGTAGCGTCTTGCAGTTGATGGAGATTTGAGGAATGCACATCCAGGGCACGAAGCTCCCGTTCCACCACATCCCAAAGATGCTCAATTGGGTTGAGATCTGGTGACTGTGGGGGCTATTTTAGTACAGTGAACTCATTGTCATGTTCAAGAAACCATTTTTCCAGTCTTCAACAGTCCAATTTTGGTGAGCTTGTGCAAATTGTAGCCTCTTTTTCCTATTTGTAGTGGAGATGAGTGGTACCCGGTGGGGTCTTCTGCTGTTGTAGCCCATCCGCCTCAAGGTTGTGCGTGTTGTGGCTTCACAAATGCTTTGCTGCATACCTCGGTTGTAACGAGTGGTTATTTCAGTCAACGTTGCTCTTCTATCAGCTCGAATCAGTCGGCCCATTCTCCTCTGACCTCTAGCATCAACTAGGCATTTTTGCCCACAGGACTGCCACATACTGGATGTTTGTCCCTTTTCACACCATTCTTTGTAAACCCTAGAAATGGTTGTGCGTGAAAATCCCAGTAACTGAGCAGATTGTGAAATACTCAGACCGGCCAGTCTGGCACCAACAACCATGCCACGCTCAAAATTGCCTAAATCACCTTTCTTTCCCATTCTGACATTCAGTTTGGGGTTCAGGAGATTGTCTTGACCAGGACCAAAACCCTACATGCATTGAAGCAACTGCCATGTGATTGGTTGACTAGATAATGGCATTAATGAGAAATAGAACAGGTGTTCCTAATAATTCTTTAGGTGAGTGTATATATGTATATATATATGCCCATATAGTTTTATACTGTTAGGTATCATTTTTTTCAAAATTACATTAGTATGAAGAAAATTATGTATTTTTTTTTTCCAAGTGCACTATTGTAATCTGATAAACACTGAATCTTTCTGTTTTCCTGCCCCTACAAAGGTCAGGGGTCAATCTCCTATACTATGCCGTCATGGTGGATTCATGGAAAAGTAATTACCGGTAAGCCTAAGGGTCCATTCACACGTCCGCAAAATGGGTCCACATCCGTTCCGCAATTTTGTGGAACAGGTGCAGACCCATTCATTTTCAATGGGGCCGGAATGTGCTGTCCGCATCCGCATTTGCGGATAGAATAGAACATTAGAACATGTCCTATTATTGTCCGCAATTGCGGACAAGAAAAGGCATTTTCTTTGAGAGTGCCGGCGATGTGCGGTTCGCAAAATGCGGAATGCACATTGCCGATGTCCGTGTTTTGCGGATCCGTAAAACGCATACGGACGTGTGAATGGACCCTAATTCAGTTTTTTACTTTCTCATTATGGGGTATTGAGTGCAGAATGATGGGGGGACTTTCCGAATGGACTGTATGTGTAGATTGGCTGTGAACAGGGCCGTCTTTACCAAGGGGCAAAAGGGGCAGCTGCCCTGGGCCCAGTTGCTCCTGGGGGGCCCAAGGCAGCTGCCTCTTGAGCCCTGCTAGCTACTGCCCCGGGTGTCAGGCTGTCGGCTACACAGGCATCATGATCATACTGTGTTAATGATCTTAATTCTAGGACCTTAATGAGTTTTGATCTAGGACCTTAATGACATCATTACCATGTGACCAGTAACCTAGCAATTACTGGTCACATGGCTATGAGGTCATCACAGGTCCTGTGGAGTGTTGCAGAAGTTAACTGTGGAGCTTTTTTGTGTAAAGATTACATCAGAAAAAGGTGACAGGGGCTGTTATGTTAATATACTGTAAACTACTGTATAGTGGGGTGCTGTATACTGTGTGGTGGGCTGTATACTGTGTGGTGGGCTGTATATTGTGTGGTGGGCTGTATATTGTGTGGTGGGCTGTATATTGTGTGGTGGGCTGTATACTGTTGGGAGGGGGGCTGGCCTGTATACTGTGTGGTGGGCTGTATACTGTGGGGGGCCTGTATATAGTGTGGGGGGGGGGGGTGCTATACTGCTGTACTGTATAGTGTGGGGGGCTGTATCGTGTATAGTTTGGGGTGCTGTATACAGTGAGGTGTTGTATACCGTGAGGTGCTGTATACTGTGGGCTGCTATACTGCTCTACTATATACTGTGGGGTACTGTATAGTGTGGGGTGCTACACTGCATACTGTGTGGTGCTGTATACTATAGGGTGCTATACTGCATACTGTGGGGTGCTGGGGTGCACTGTAACACTAGGGTGAGCCAAGCCCTGGTCTCCTGCCTGCAGAGCGGTGCCCACTTCCAGCCTGAGCCCAGCTGCCCAGAACACTGATCCTGAGCCGCTGGAGTCTTCAGGACTGGAAGTATTTACAGTCATTCACTGGACTCTACCAGATGTGTGGATTTTTTGTGTGTGTGTTGTGGTGGAGGGCGTGATTGCCTGCTAAGGTGTGGGAAGGCGGGATCCAGGGGGCCCAAGTAAATTTTTGCCCAGGGTTCAATCAATATTAAAGACGGCCCTGGCTGTGAATGGAAAGAGACATGCATGTGCTTGGTTGCCACCTCTCCAAAAACTGCACCTGGCAAACTGGGCAGAGAGAGATGCAGGTCAGAGAGGTGGGACTTCCTTCTGTCCGACTTTTATAGCATATTCTGTGAATAAGCCATAAAATCAGAGATGGGAATCCTTCTTTGTTAAAGCTGAAAAATTACTTTCCAGTAAATCAACAAGAATTTAGCTTTTTCTGTGCTTCTGGTCCTTGAGAAATTAAAGATTTGATTCTAGTTGTTGACCAGTGTTGATGTACTGACCTTAATATACTTTTTTGGGCAGAATTCTTGAAATTTTTTAAAATGAAATCTGATCTCAGACTAATCATTCGGGTATGATGTTTCTAAAATTCTAAATTTACAACCCTCTTGGTGGCCATTGCATTTAATGTATATTATCCGGCGCTGGCAGAGTACAGAGAAAGGAAATCTGCATGCTGCTCTGAAACCTAGAAGCGGAGGAACAAAAACTGCTCAGAATAAGTAGAAAGGGAATGGAGCAGCTCTCGAGTGTAGAAGCATTAAAAGCATTTCACGGTTCCCCAGCATCCACCACCTTGATGTCACCCTCGCACTGCTGCAAATAGCAGAACTTCATACTCCTTAAACATCTCTGGGGACATTATGAAGAGTGGCATTGTATAAGTGTGTGACCCCTGTCTCTCCAACTGCGGGCAAGTGATCTGTACAGATTCCAGGGGACATGAACATGTGGGCATGCTATCCGAGGAATGGAATCTGTGTAGTCATTTTCACAGCTTGTAAGCATCAGGGTCACCTCTATACCACCAGCAGCGCCATTACACTCATACTGGGAGACGGCTCCAGCAATGTCAGGCCTCTAGGTTGGTCGGAGCTGTAATATAATAAATTCTTATACATAGGAGCAGTATTATAGTAGTTATATTCTTGTACATAGGAGCAGTATTATAGTAGTTATATTCTTGTACATAGGGGCGGTATTATAGTAGTTATATTCTTCTACACAGGAGGCAGTATTATAGTAGTTATATTCTTTGTCAAATTTCTTTTTATTGGTAAGCAAGCAAAAGGTTTCAACACAACCGTTGAGCATCCATTCTGCCATGCAAGACAGAGCTGTACACATTCGAATTATACAGTGTAATGGGAGACAAGCAGAAGTATACAAAATACATGAGGTCACGTCATTAAGTGATATCCAGTGTTAATTGTTTGCGGAGGCTTTTACGCTCTGCTCTCTATGTGCAAAATGTCCTGCATGTACGATGCGCCCATGTCCTGCATAGGTAAGTGAAATGCAAATATCTATCATGCATTTTAATGCAGAAAACACAAAGTTCTTAACTGAACCGGACAACAGTCCATCAACTTGGGGTACAAGGGGGGTTGGGATGATGAGGTCTCCCTAGAGAGACCCTCCTGCACACACGCGATACACACGTTTTCCCATCAGCTCTGTCCGTATACACTCTACTAGGCCTTGCAAAATTTTAGTATTAACAGAAATCAGGCTACTGACTAATCTGCTCTCCCCGCATTCCGGGAGTCTGGGGGTCTATCTCTTGTTTCCTATATGTCAACCATGGGGTCCATAATTTGAGATATTTGTCATGTCGTCTGATCTCCCAGCTAGCCAGCTCCTCCATTCTGCATATCTGATCCACCTTTGCTTCCCAATGTGGCAGCGTAGGGGGTTCATCACTAAGCCATTTCTGTGGGATTAGAAGCCTTGCAGCTTGAATTAGATGCGTAGGTAAGTTTGATTTGGATGGAGACAAGCCAGGCGTGGGCAGCCAGAGAAGCACCAGTTCCGGGGATAGTTGAATATGTTTATGCATAATTCTATCTATCGATGCAGATACTCCCTCCCAGTACTCGCGCAGTTTCGGACATGACCAGAATATATGCGTCTGTGAACCACTCCCCTCCCCACACCTCCAGCACAGGTCAGAGTTGCTAAGTCCCTTAGTAAATAATTGTTTCGGGGTGTGATACCACTGGGTCAATAACTTGTATGAGTGCTCTTGTACTCTTACGCACCGTGAGAACCCGTGTGAGTGCGCGTGTATGCGCAAGATATCAGTTTCGGAGAATTCTAAATCCAGCTCCGCAGCCCAGGTTTTCAGATAATGAGGAATCCCTACAGGGTTTTGTATGTTAAGTGCTAGATACAGTTTGGAGACCAATTTCGTAGGAGGGGACTTTAAATGTAACAGCTTCTCGAACCAAGTGGGTTCAGTCTTGCCTTGTCTGTCTTTTAGAAGGGACTTGCTAACAGAGTTAAATTCAATGGCGCCCAAAAAGTTACAGGTTGACAGGACACTATTTATGGGGTGTTGATCACAAAGAGCCCCTGATGCCCCTTCTAGGAATTCAGTTACTGTATAAGGGCGCATTTTGTTCCACGTCTGTGATATAGTATCTGCCTTAGGCCTAGTTAGGAACGGGGCAAGGTCGGCTGGCATCAAAGGTGACGGTGCAGATAATAAGCTTTTGTCTTTGTTCAATTGTCTAATAACGGCAGCTGTACCTTTGAGCAGCACATGGGAGTGTAGTGAAGAGGAGTTCAGACCCCACAGACCGGCTCTCTGCTTCTTATCTAGTTGTGCAATTTCCAATTCTCTACCCAAAATGTTGGACCACGGGGCGTGAATTTGTAACCATCTCTTCAGATGCGTGGCATTATAATATAATTGAGCATCCGGCAAAGCCATACCTCCTTGTGTCCTCCTCAATATCAGCGTGCGATGTGCCAGTCTCGCTCCCCTCCCCCTCCAAAGGAACGTGCTAAAAAGTCGTCTTATTTGCGTAAAGAAGGAAGAGGGGAGAAAGACAGGCAACATCTGCATCACATATAACAACTTCGGCATAATGAATGCCTTTAGCATATTCTTCCGGCCCATCCATGATACATATGGAATCCGCAGGGTAAGCAGCTGTTGTTGGATGTCCCTTAACAATGTCGCATAGTTTAGTTGGAATAATTTATCCAATCTATAAGGAAGCTTGATACCCAGGTAGGACAGGTGAGAAGTTTGCCATATAAAAGGAGTAGAGGATTTGAGCAGGTTAATCTGATGGGCTGGAGCGGATACGTTCATAGCCTCTGACTTTGTATGATTTACTTTGAAGTTAGACACTTGACCGTATTGCTCGAACAGAGCCAACAGACGCGGGAAGGCCTCGACCGGGTTGGATACCATGACCAGAAGGTCATCAGCATATGCCGCATTAAGGTGTTCGGTGGAGCTATTTTCCAATTTAATACCTTTAATGTCAGGATGTTCCCTAATAGCTTGTAACAATGTTTCCATTACGAGAATGTACAAGCAGGTGATAACGGGCAGCCCTGCCGCGTCCCATTTCTTATAGGAAAAGGGGGCGACAACGTGCCATTAACTCGGATCCGGGCGCTTGGGTCGCCATACAGTGACATTATAGCGCTTCTGAACTGCTGGGGAAAACCAAATTTTGCCAGCGTACGCATCATATAGGACCAATTAACCCGGTCGAAGGCCTTCTCCGCGTCCACGCCCAACATAACCAGTGGGGTTTTCTTTTAAGAGCTAACTGCATAATGGACAGGATTCTACATGAGTTGTGACTGCCCTCTCTACCTGGGACAAAACCTGTTTGCTCAGGGTTTATGAGTTTAGGAAGAAGAGTACTAATTCTAGTCGCTAGAGTTTCGCCCAAACCTTAATGTCGACGTTTAGCAACGAGATTGGCCGATAGCTGCCACATTGCTTGGGGTCCTTTCCTGGTTTGGGAAGGATAGTAACTGTGGCTTCTAGGGACTGCTTATGCAACTGGGAACCTGTCAGAAGCTCATTGCACCAGGCAGCCAAGTAGGGAATCAGTATGTTTGAGAATTTTTTATAATATCCCACCGGGAAGCCGTCTGGACCCGGGCTCTTCCCATGTGGCATGGAACCTAACAATTTAGCTACCTCTTCCTCAGTGACAGGGGACAGTAGCGCTTGGCTCTCTTCCTCAGTCAGGATGGGTAAATGTATATGGCTAAGAAACTTATCTATGAGGGAGTCTCTTCCCTCCGAGGATCCACCAACTTCCTCCGGGAGGCCTATATAGACCTTTATAGAATTTTTGGAACTCATTGGCTATGTCTGACGTTTTATGTAAGGTATTGCCATCCTTAGTGTCTATTCCCGCAATGTACATGGAGTCTTTCTTTTGCTTAAGCAGGGAGGCCATAAGTTTAGTGCCCTTATCTCCGTGTGAATAAAAGCGAAACTGCGAATATTGATACGTTTTCGCATAGCCTATGTTTAAGTGGTCAGTCAGTTGCTTCCGTAAAACGGTTAGCTTATCCCTGGCTTCTATGGCTTTCGATCTTTTGTGTAACGTCTCAATATCGGCAATTTGTTTAAGTAGATTGTTCAGGTGTTCCTGCCTTACCCTTTTAACTCTGCTGCCCAGCGCAATGAGCTCCCCCCTCATGACCTGTTTATGCGTCTCCCAGACGGTTGCGAGATGGCATTCCTTCTGTGCAGTTTTCTTTAAAAAATAAAGTCAATTTCTGACTAAGATTATCTAGGTCTGAATTTTTATCTAGGAGTGTCTCATTTAACCGCCATTGTTTATCCTGGGTTGGTAGGGTTGGGAATCGGAGTGAGGCAGTCACCGGGGCATGGTCAGAAACCGTAATGGGTTCAATGGTGGACCGCTCCAGCCTGTCCGCACAGCTGCCAGAGATCAGGATATAATCCAGCCTTTTATAGGTGTTGTGTGGTGCTGAAAAGAAAGAGAAATCCTTATCGACAGGGTGAAGCAGTCTCCACGAATCCACCAGGTTAGCATCTGCCAGATAGCTATTAACCCTGCCTAATACTGCCTGAGTTAATTGTGAGGTGCCATCAGATGCATCTACTAGGGGGTTAAGCGTCATGTTAAGATCACCTCCTATTAATCTTATTCCCTCTGCAAAGGAAGTAAACTTCTTTAGAGTGTTGATGAGCCATTTTGCTTGTCCTCTATTAGGGCAATATAAACTGGCAAGTGTCACTACCTGGGTACCAATCGAGCCTTTTATAAATATATAACGCCCCTCTGGGTCTTCTTGCTTACACGTCAATTGAAAAGGGACATTCTTCGATATAGCAATGCCCACCCCTCTGGCTGCTTTGTTGAATTCACTAGAAAACCAGTGCCGAAAATATGTTTTGGGGAGGGTAGGTACGCGCCCTGATTTAAAGTGTAGCTCCTGTAGGAAGCAGATATCAGTGTGCAACTTCCTCATTATAGATATAACTTGTGACCTCTTCTGCGGGGTGTTAAACCCTCTAACATTGAGTGATGAGCATTTAATCAGTGCCATTATACATACTAGTCAGTGTCAGTAGAGCGAGCAATGATACTGAATCACGTGTGCTGCCAGGGAAACACAATAACGGAAAAACCAATAAGAACCATTGTAAAATGGAGTATGACTCCAACATGAAAGACAGGTAGCTTGTGCCCATCGCACAGCCCATCACAAAGAGGCAAAGCGCAAACGGCCCAAGCCCACCTATACTGAGGCGCTTGCACCAGGGTTGCGCCATTGAATCCCTGGTGAGTGTCATGTGGGATTGAGGGGTCATGTCAATCCGGGGGGGAGAAACCAACATATCTCCTGGGTCATAGCAAACAGCTTTAGATATTGTACATAGCATAACAACCTAGCCCGGCCGGCCCTAAGTCCACACTCTACCACAATCCAGCCATGATATGTCCACCCAAACGTTGTCAGGTGGGCTACAAACCCCTCCGGACACAGGCCTCTGCTAGGTGTAACGCCTACTCTTATGAATGCATACGTTGTCTAGACCCGCTCCCTAGAGGGGTGAGCTGTCACAACATTCAGTAAAACAGTAAGCTGGTACCGCCTGTCCTGTAGCGGCCCATATGCAGCGTCGCAGCCCAGGCCCAACTGGGACCGGCCGCGAGGCGGCGGCTGGGCGTCTCCCAAACAGACACTAAAACAGCAAACAAATATGACTTGCATTATACTTGCATCGCGGATCATCAATAGCAGTCCATTGTGTGGCCTAGTTCGACCATTCTGCTTCTGGTAATCGCAGTCTCTCTGCAAAGTGGCTCACTTAGTAAGGCTAGCGACTTCAAAGCCTGGGGTTGAATTTCCTCCTATTTGCTGCTTTGATCCACCTCTGCTCCTCTGGTAGTTCAGGCAAGGGGATACCTGTATCGGCTGATGGTAGCCAGGATGGAATGTCCAGTGGGGTCGTCTGGAGAAGGGACCAGGCTGCTGGCAAGTCCGTTGGTGTGCGTATCGTGCATCTCCTTCCCTCAGATGAAAAGGTTAGTCCAAACGGAAAAAGCCATTTGTAAGGCATCTTGATTGCTCTAAGATGGTCTGTGAGCGGCCTCAGAATTCCTCCGCTTACTCAGAGTCGAGGGTGCAAGGTCCTGATACATTAGGATTGTGGCTCCTTCATAGATCAATTCTTTCTGCTCTCTGGCAGCTTTAAGTATCGCCGCTGTGTCGACATATCGCAGCAAACCGCACACTACATCCCTCGGCGGGTCTGTGTCTTTTGGTCTCGGCCGCAATGCTCTGTGGATTCTTTCCACACAAATCTCCGCAGCTCTGTCTTTTCCTAGTAGGCCGGAAAAAATGGCGGCCGCTGCTTCAGGCAATGCGTCATGAGGCACCAGCTCTGGGAGACCACGTAGCCTGATGTTTTTCCGTCGACTACGGTTTTCTTGGTCCTCTATTAAGGCGAAGGCATTATCCAGCGAAGCGGCAAGTGCTGTGCTGTTTCCGCCCACGGTATGAGCAAAGGCCAACATGGCCGCTTGATCTTGCTCTAACTTTTCCACCCGGTGTCCTATGTGCTTCAGGTCACCTTTAATCTCCATGAGATCCTGTAACACCGGTGCCAGAGCTGATGTCAGAGCTTGCTGTATAAACTGGCGTGAAATGGGCGCCGACGAGCTGGTGCGGGCCCGGGAGTCTATATCTGAAGAGACGCCTTCTGCTCCCTCTGCATCTCGTGGCCACTCATCTTGTTCCGGTGGCGCCAGTTTAGCAGCGCTTGCGGCC
Source organism: Bufo gargarizans (assembly GCF_014858855.1). NCBI lineage: Eukaryota > Metazoa > Chordata > Amphibia > Anura > Bufonidae > Bufo > Bufo gargarizans. The sequence goes on from NC_058085.1 coordinate 387,792,055, forward strand.
GGAGGCTTTTTAGCAAAGAATTTGTCCATTTCTTGTGGAATTTTGTCTGCCCTGGAGGGTTCAGGCTTGTCACTGGGGATATATCTGCCTATTTTGCCCATTTTTGAACGGCTAGATAGCAGAATTTACTAGTTTGCTGACTCACATGGAGAGGAGCTCTCTCACATGCGTCTGTCCCGGTCGGCTGTTAGGCTCCGCCCCCACATAGTAGTTATATTCCTGTACATAGGAGCAGTATTATAGTAGTAATATTCTTGTACATAGGAGCAGTATTATAGTAGTTATATTCTTGTACATACCAGCAGTATTATAGTAGTTATATTCTTGTACATAGGAGCAGTATTATAGTAGTTATAGTTCTGTACATAGGAGGGAGTATTATAGTAGTTATATTCTTGTACATAGGAGCAGCATTATAGTAGTTATATTCTTCTACACAGTAGGGAGTATTATAGTAGTTATATTCTTGTACATAGGGGCGGTATTATAGTAGCTATATTCTTGTACATAGGAGCAGTATTATAGTAGTTATATTCTTGTACATAGGAGCAGCATTATAGTAGTTATATTCTTGTACATAGGAGCAGTATTATAGTAGTTATATTCTTGTACATAGGAGGCAGTATAATAGTAGTTATATTCTTGTGCATAAGGAGCAGTATTATAGTAATTATATTCTTGTACATAGGGGCAGTATTATAGTAGTTATATTCTTGTACATAGGAGAAGTATTATAGTAGTTAGATTCTTGTACATAGGAGGCAGTATTATAGTAATTATATTCTTGTACATAGGAGCAGTATTATAGTAGTTATATTCTTGTACATAGGAGCAGTATTATAGTAGTTATAGTTCTGTACATAGGAGCAGTATTATAGTAATTATATTCTTGTACATAGGAGGCAGTATTATAGTAGTTATATTCTTGTACATAGGAGCAGTATTATAGTAATTATATTCTTGTACATAGGAGGCAGTATAATAGTAGTTATAGTTCTGTACATAGGAGCAGTATTATAGTAATTATATTCTTGTACATAGGAGCAGTATTATAGTAGTTATAGTTCTGTACATAGGAGCAGTATTATAGTAGTTATATTCTTGTACATAGGAGCAGTATTATAGTAGTTATAGTTCTGTACATAGGAGGGAGTATTATAGTAATTATATTCTTGTACATAGGAGGCAGTATTATAGTAGTTATATTCTTGTACATAGGAGCAGTATTATAGTAATTATATTCTTGTACATAGGAGGCAGTATAATAGTAGTTATATTCTTGTGCATAAGGAGCAGTATTATAGTAATTATATTCTTGTACATAGGAGCAGTATTATAGTAGTTATAGTTCTGTACATAGGAGGGAGTATTATAGTAATTATATTCTTGTACATAGGAGGCAGTATTATAGTAGTTATATTCTTGTACATAGGAGCAGTATTATAGTAATTATATTCTTGTACATAGGAGGCAGTATAATAGTAGTTATATTCTTGTTCATAAGGAGCAGTATTATAGTAATTATATTCTTGTACATAGGAGCAGTATTATAGTAGTTATAGTTCTGTACATAGGAGCAGTATTATAGTAGTTATATTCTTGTACATAGGAGCAGTATTATAGCAGTTATATTCTTGTACATAGGAGCAGTATTATAGTAGGTATATTCTTGTACATAGGAGCAGTATTATAGTAGTTATATTCTTGTACATAGGAGGCAGTATTATAGTAGTTATATTCTTGTACACAGGAGGTAGCATTATAGTAGTTATATTCTTGTATATAGGAGACAGTATTATAGTAGTTATATTCCTGTACTTTATAGTGCTGGTAAGGATATTCTGCTTGTCAGGATTGTGTACAGAGGTGGATTGGGCTCTAGGTTTGGCAACTAAAAATCTACTTAGAGCTGTAATGCTCATAAGATTAGTGTTCAATCCTTAGAAATTATGATAATCGTAGCTAATTAAGCAGAACCATACTTTTTTGTCTTTATCATGTATTTTAAATATATTTACTTTATAATTAAGTATAATTTGTTACTAGAATGTTATTTTGTATCCATCCATTTCTCCTTTTCATTTTTATTTGACTTCATCGCCCTGTAACAAAGGATTCAAAGTAAAATTACCAAATAAGGCCTCTTGCAGAGAAACATTTTTTTTTTCCGTTCCGTTTTTGCAGTTTCCGTTTGCGGAACCGTATGCGGAACCGTTCATTTCAATGGTTCCACAAAAAAATGGAATGTACTCCGTATGCATTCCGTTTCCGTATATCAGTTCCACTAAAAGATAGAATTTGTCCTATTATTGTCCGCAAATAACGTTCCGTGGCTCGATTCAAGTCAATGGGTCCGCAAAAAATATGGAATGCATATGGAACACATCCGTATGTCATCCGTTTTTTGAGGATCCATGCCCCCTTTGCCCATGTGCTTACTGTTTACAAACATTACTGTACATTACAGTAATAATTACAAATGTTATGTTTCCGTTTGTGATCTGTAAAAAACGGATCGCATACAGAAACCATACAGAGATTTTTTTGCGGAAAAACGAAACTGGAAAAACACAACAGAAACAAAAACCGGTACAACGGATCAGTGAAAAACGGACCTCAAAACACAGCAAAATACATACGGTCATGTGCAAGAGGCCTAACAGTGTGTGATGCGCAGACTATCACAGTCCAGGACCCAATTAATGTATTAGAAAGACCTTTTTTGTGGTGATTGTACACAAAATGTCAGGAAAAATTCAAGGCTACATGTTTTTTGTCATTTTACTGCAGCTAAAACCACCAGTGTCGCAGATGGCAGATGGTAATTGGGGGTCCTGTTAATGATTTTACATTAATGACACATACACCCTGATAGTATAGAAGCTGCTACGTTCTCATGTGCGGTATATTACGTGGTCTGCTTTGCTTGCAGTAGTCTTCGGGAAAGTTTGTGAACACTCCACATGGAGTTAAACTATTTGCTCTCCTCTCTGTACAATCATTATGAAATCCACAAGGCTACCCCTTCGGCCCTGCCATTATGTCTAATGAAGCGGAGCTAACGATGAGCTCATCTTCTGCAGAATATCATTGCCGCTGTTCTGTTCTGAGAGACACTAATAATACCGCCATAATACAGACTCCATTAACTGCATAGTAAATTTTTAAAAGCTTTGTGTAAGTTTCGGCAATTTACATGACGTGGATTTCACTAAAAGTCAATAATGCATTTTTCAGGTTATTACAGAACATTGCTGTTTCATGACTCCGAGGTTGTGTTTGGCTCAGTGACTTCCACATTGGCCTCAATCGCATCTTTAGGTCATTACTTAAGTTATTTCTTTTTTTTAAAGGGACGCTGTACCGCAATAATGGTAACTAGAGAATTGTCTGGGATTAGATAAACATGGCCGCCTTCTTTTGGACAACAGCACCACCCCTGTCCATGGGTTGTGTCTGGTATTGCAGCATGCCCCTTTCACATGACCGTATCTGATCCACACTTTTTGCGGATTGGATGTGGACCCATTAATTTCAATACACATCCGTAAAAAATATTTTTGGACAAGAAAAGGCATTATTACAATGGGTCCGCAAAAAAAAAAAAAAACGGTGTAGCATGGACATCACACGGACATCATCTGTATTTTTAGCGGATCTGCATTTTGCGGGCCGCAAAATACATCCGGTCGTGTGACTGGGGCAGTGTTGCAATAGCACATGAAACCTGTGGACAGATGTGGTGCTGTTTTTGGAAAAAACAGTCATGTTTTTCTAGCTCTTTATAAACCCTTTAATACTTTGTCTCACCTTCTTCCATGAAGGTATTAAAAGTTCTACTCAGACATTTCTTAGTATTATAGGAGTCATATTTTCATCCATAGGTGGCAGTATTATAGTAGTACTTGCAATTTGCATCTTAGGAAGTGTCATCTGTAAACTAGGCATTGTACAGTTGTTTGGGGTAGCTTGGCAAAGCTGTTCCTGTTAATGACTTGTTTTTTATTTCTTTTTCTCATGACTGCACCAGCAGAACAGGGAGTGCAGCTCTGGAGTATAATACAGGATATAACTCTGGGTCAGTACGGGATAAGTAATGTATGTACACAGTGACTGCACCAGCAGAATAGTGAGTGCAGCTCTGGAGTATAATACAGGATGTAACTCAGGATCAGTACAGGATAAGTAATGTATGTACAGTGACTGCACCAGCAGAATAGTGAGTGCAGCTCTGGGGTATAATACAGGATGTAACTCAGGATCAGTACAGGATAAGTAATGTACACTGAACAAAAATATAAACACAACACTTTCGGTTTTGCTCCCATTTTGTATGAGCTGAACTCAAGGATCTAAAACATTTTCTACATACACAAAAGACCCATTACTCTCAAATATTGTTCACAAATCTGTCTAAATCTGTGTTAGTGAGCGCTTCTCCTTTGCCGAGATAATCCATCCCACCTCACAGGTGAGGCATATCAAGGTGCTGATTAGACGGCGTGAATATTGCACAGGTGTGCCTTAGACTGCCCACAATAAAAGTCCACTCTGAAATGTGCAGATTGATCACACAGCACAATGCCACAGATGTCGCATGGTTAGAGGGAGCGTGCAATGGGCATGCTGACTGCAGGAATGTCTACCAGAGCTGTTGCCCGTGCAATGAATGTTCACTTCTCTACCATAAGCCGTCTCCAAAGGCGTTTCAGAGAATTTGGCAGTACATCCAACCGGCCGCACAACCGCAGACCACGTGTAACCACACCAGCCCAGGACCTCCACATCCAGCATGTTCACCTCCATGATCGTCTGAGACCAGCCACCTGGACAGCTGCAGCAACAATCTGTTTGCATAACCAAAGAATTTCTGCACAAACTGTCAGAAACAGTCTCAGGGAAGCTCATCTGCTCGTCGTCCTCAGGTCTGGACCTGACTGCAGTTCGTCGTCATAACCGACTTGAGTGGGCAAATGCTCACATTCGATGGTGTCTGGCACGTTGGAGAGGCGTTCTGTTCACGGATGAGTCCTGGTTTTCACTGTTCAGGGCAGATGGCAGACAGAGTGTGTGGCGTCGTGTGGGTGAGCGGTTTGCTGACGTCAACGTTGTGGATCGAGTGGCCCATGGTGGCGGTGGGGTTATGGTATGGGCAGGCGTATGTGATGGACAACGAACACAGGTGCATTTTATTGAGGACATTTTGAATGCACAGAGACACCGTGACGAGATCCTGAGGCCCATTGTTGTGCCATTCATCCACGACCATCACCTCATGTATACAACTCCTGGAAGCTGAAAACATCCCAGTTCATGCATGGCCAGCATACTCACCGGACATGTCACCCATTGAGCATGTTTGGGATCCTTTGGATCGGCATATACGACAGCGTGTTCCAGTTCCTGACAATATTATGCAACTTCGCACAGCTATTGAAGAGGAGTGGACCATCATTCCACAGGCCACAATCAACAACCTGATCAACTCTATGCGACGGAGATGTGTTGCACTGCGAGAGGGAAATGGTGGCCACACCAGATACTGACTGGTTTTCTGACCCCCCCCCCCCCAGTAAGGGAAAACTGTGCACATTTCAGAGTGCTCTTTTATTGTGGTCAGTCTAAGGCCCACCTGTGCAATATTCATGCCATCTGATCAGCCCCTTGATATGTCACGCCTGTGAGGTGGGATGGATTATCTCGGCAAATGAGAAGTGCTCACTAACACAGATTTAGGCTACATTCACACGTCAGTATTTTTCTATAATCCGAATTTCGGTCCGTTTTTTGCGGATCCGTTGTTCCTGAAAATGTTTCCGTATGTCATCCATTTTTTGCGGATCCGCAAAAAACGGAAACATGTATACATTTCAAAAATCAAATAAAGTTGTTTGGATTTCTTTGAAAAAAAAAAAATATATATATACAGACGTGGACAAAATTGTTGGTACCCTTTGGTCAATGAAAGAAAAAGTCACAATGGTCACAGAAATAACTTTAATCTGACAAAAGTAATAATAAATTAAAATTCTATAAATGTTAACCAATGAAAGTCAGACATTGTTTTTCAACCATGCTTCAACAGAATTATGTAAAAAAATAAACTCATGAAACAGGCATGGACAAAAATGATGGTACCCCTAACTTAATATTTTGTTGCGCAACCTTTTGAGGCAATCACTGCAATCAAACGCTTCCTGTAACTGTCAATGAGACATCTGCACCTCTCAGCAGGTATTTTGGCCCACTCCTCATGAGCAAACTGCTCCAGTTGTGTCCGGTTTGAAGGGTGCCTTTTCCAGACTGCATGTTTCAGCTCCTTCCAAAGATGCTCAATAGGATTGAGGTCAGGGCTCATAGAAGGCCACTTTAGAATAGTCCAATTTTTTCCTCTTAGCCATTCTTGGGTGTTTTTAGCGGTGTGTTTTGGGTCATTGTCCTGTTGCAAGACCCATGACCTGCGACTGAGACCAAGCTTTCTGACACTGGCTAGTACATTTCTCTCTAGAATTCCTTGATAGTCTTGAGATTTCATTGTACCCTGCACAGATTCAAGACACCCTGTGCCAGACGCAGCAAAGCAGCCCCAGAACATAACAGAGCCTCCTCCATGTTTCACAGTAGGGACAGTGTTCTTTTCTTGATATGCTTCATTTTTTCGTCTGTGAACATACAGCTGATGTGCCTTGGCAAAAACTTCGATTTTTGTCTCATCTGTCCACAGGACATTCTCCCAGAAGCTTTGTGGCTTGTCAACATGTAGTTTGGCATATTCCAGTCTTGCTTTTTTATGATTCGTTTTCAACAATGGTGTCCTCCTTGGTCGTCTCCCATGTAGTCCACTTTGGCTCAAACAACGACGGATGGTGCGATCTGACACTGATGTTCCTTGAGCATGAAGTTCACCTTGAATCTCTTTAGAAGTCTTTCTAGGCTCTTTTGTTACCATTCGGATTATCCGTCTCTTAGATTTGTCATCAATTTTCCTCCTGCGGCCACGTCCAGGGAGGTTGGCTACAGTCCCATGGATCTTAAACTTATGAATAATATGTGCAACTGTACTCACAGGAACATCTAGTTGCTTGGAGATGGTCTTATAGCCTTTACCTTTAACATGCTTGTCTATAATTTTCTTTCTGATCTCTTGAGACAGCTCTTTCCTTTGCTTCCTCTGGTCCATGTCGAGTGTGGTACACACCATATCACCAAACAACACAGTGATTACCTGGAGCCATATATATAGGCCCAATGGCTGATTACAAGGTTGTAGACACCTGTGATGCTAATTAGTGGACACACCTTGAATTAACATGTCCCTTTGGTCACATTATGTTCTGTGTTTTCTAGGGGTACCATCATTTTTGTCCATGCCTGTTTCATGAGTTTATTTTTTTACATAATTCTGTTGAAGCATGGTTGAAAAACAATGTCTGACTTTCATTGGTTAACATTTATAGAATTTTAATTTATTATTACTTTTGTCAGATTAAAGTTATTTCTGTGACCATTGTGACTTTTTCTTTCATTGACCAAAGGGTACCAACAATTTTGTCCACGTCTGTATATTTGCTATGTGTTTCCAGGAACGGATTCCGCAAAAAACGGAAGACATACGGAATGACATCCGAATGTCTTCCGTTTTTTGCGGAACCATTGACTTTGCATTGTACCAGGATCCGATTTTTCAGGAACATAATAGGACATGTTTTATATTTAAACGGACATGCGGAACGGAACAACGGAAACGGACAGCACACATTGTGCTGTCCGATTTTTTCCAGGACCCATTGAAAATGAATGGGTCCTGATCTGGTCCTGATCTGTTCCGCAAAAAACGGAACAGATCAGGAAAGAAAAAACGGACGTGTGAATGGACCCTTAGACAGATTTGTGAACAATATTGGAGAGTAATGGGTCTTTTGTGTATGTAGAAAATGTTTCAGATCTTTGAGTTCAGCTCAAGCAAAATGGGAGCAAAACCGAAAGTGTTGTGTTTATATTTTTGTTCACTGTATGTACACCAGCAGAATAATGAATGCAGCTCTGGAGTATAATACAGGATGTAACCCAGGATCAGTACAGGATAAGTAATGTAATGTATGTACACAGTGACTGCACCAGCAGAATAGTGAGTGCAGCTCTGGAGTATAATACAGGATGTAACCCAGGATCAGTACAGGATCAGTACAAGTAATGTATGTGCACAGTGACTGCACCAGCAGAATAGTGAGTGCAGCTCTGGAGTATAATACAGGATGTAACCCAGGATCAGTACAGGATAAGTAATAGAAAGTATGTACACAGTGACTCCACCAGCAGAATAGTGAGTACAGCTCTGGAGTATAATACAGGATGTTACTCAGGATCAGTACAGAATAAGTAATGTATATACACAGTGGCTGCTCCAGCAGTATAGTGAGTGCAGCTCTGGAGTATAAAACAGGATGTAACTCAAGATCCGTACAGGATTAGGCTACATGCAAACGACTGGCATGTGTTTTGCGGTCTGCAAAACACGGATGGCGTCCGTGTGCGTTCCGCAATTTGCAGAACGTCATGAGCAGCCATTACTATAACTGCCTATTCTTGTCCGCAAAACGGACAAGAATCCCATTGACTATAATAATAATTTTGACTAACTCTGTGACAGAAACCCCGAATGGAGCCTCCACTGCAATGTGAATGTAGCCTGAGATATATAACGTGTTTCTGAAGTTATGCAGGTGAATGTGCACTTTCTATGACTTATGGTGATATTTCCTCCTCATCTGCTCCTGCCCCAGAAAATCGATTTGAGAGCAGATGTGGTTGCTTTCTCACTAAATTAAAACATTGCTTATCTGAACCACTGGTGCTTGGAGCTTCATTATATCCCGGCCTCATAATATCGCACTGTGACATCTTCCATCTCTCATGAGCGCTCGGCGTTGGTTTTTATTTGACCCTTTTCTCCTTCGTTAGGGTTGTGACATAAGGGGAATACATCACGCTGGCACTCCGTTTGGAGATATTTAAAGGTGCCATACAGAGTTTTAAAAATCATGCCAGCTTGCTTCTAGAAACAGCGCCACACATGTCCACAGGTCGCGTCTGGTATTGCAGCTCAACCTCATTGACTTCATTGGAGCTGAAATGCATTAGCGGACCCAACACATTGGACAGCTGCTGTTTTTGGAATAACACGGACGGGATTCTCTGATCCTGTATCATGCGTTTAACATCCCCTGACCACAATGCTCTCTCTTTCTCTCTCTGTACAGGTGCAGTCGGAGGGGTTTGTGCTCTTGCCAACGTCCTGGGTGCCCAAGTGTGTAAACTGGAGAGACTGTGTGTCGGTGGGCAGTGGCAGGAGGCAAGAAAGCTGCAGCTTCGATTAATCGAGCCAAACGCTGCTGTAAGTATGTTATCACGCGGGTGCAGAATTTGCAGCATGTCCAATCCTCCTGTGCACCAGGTGACCATCAGCATGGCTGAACTCTACATGAAAAGTCATAGGAGCGGTACCTTATATACGTATACGACCGTAGTCTGTGCATTGGGACTCAGACCCGCACCGATCAAATATGCGTGACCTATTCTTAAAGGGGAAGTTTTAAAGGGATTTTTTTTTAATGCAAAATTGTCATAATTCATTGCTTTGAAGGACCTTCTATATTCAAGGAGGTAAATATGTCCTATTTGTGATATTATGCTTCCTATACACCAAAGCCTATTTTTTCCCCCATTAGACTGTCGGGTCCGCCACTGCAAACGAACCAGCCTCTCCTGCACCTTGGTATATAGCCTCTACAATGTTAGATATTTTCGGGTCTGTATAGATGATGCTTGGTCAGAAAATACCAGACAGAACTTCTCCTAGAACCAGGACGGGGCCCAGTTGGCAGCACAGCTGGCATTTCTTTAAGTAATGAGACGCGCAGCTGTCGTCCTGGCCGCCGGCCCGGTAACATACTGTAAGAAAGATATGGCAAACCTGCCCGGGTGATTGAGGGAAGCAATAACCGGACCAGGGATGAGTAATTACTGCACAGAATAACTCTCTCCAGGTTGTATCAGAACTTAGATTTGTGTCCAAATGGGGATTTACAGAGTCAAACTTATTGCTCCAACTGGAAAAGTTCCATTTCTTGAGACAAGGGGGTTTCTGGGGATATAAGATATTCAAAAAGGGTTAGAAAAGATTAAAATTAAGAAGACGCAATACTCGCCACCTCTGCCGCTACCATTCCGACTCTGCAGTGGTCCCTGCAGCTCTCTTCTTAGCCAATCACTGTATGAGGCGGGTGATTGGCTGATCATGGTGTGCTGAGCCAGGAGCAGGAAGTGGAGAGCGGCAGAGTCGGAGTGGCAGCGGTAGGGAATCGGTGGAGATGCTTTTTTTTTTTTCATTGGAAAATGATAATTTGGTTAGGTTAAATCTTGTGTGGACAGTCAATATAAATGCAAGAAACAGGAATAAGTCATCTCCCTTGGCCATCCTCCATGTCTATTACCACGCAAAGCATTCCACAATCCAAACATCTGCTTGCCTTTGAAATCACTGATACCTATTCTAATGACTCAATATCCGCATATAATTTGCATCCTGGGAAGTATCTTTTTCTCTAGTAACTAGCAGAATTATGAATGCAGCTCTGGGGTTATAATACAGGTTGCAACTTAAAAAAGAACTTAAATTAATTTTGCTAGCTCCAAAAATAAAAGTTAGTGCCGTTAAACCACTTTATGTCCAAACGTGCTATTAAGGATCTGACTATTAAAGGGATTGTTTGATCTTGGATCTTGAACATTTATGGCATATCCACAGGATACAGCATTAGGGCTCATGCACACGACAGTATGGCTTTTTCAGTGTTTTGCCGTCCGTTTTTTACGGATCCGTTGTTGCGTTTTTTGTTTCCTTTCCATTTTTCCGTTCCGTTTTTCCGTATGCCATATACAGTAATTACATAGAAAAAATTGGGCTGGGCCTAACATTTTCAATAGATGGTTCCGCAAAAATGGAACGGATACGGAAGACATACGGATGCATTTCCGTATGTGTTCAGTTTTTTTTGCGGACCCATTGACTCGAATGGAGCCAAGCACTGTGATTTGCGGACAAGAATAGGACATGTTCTATCTTTTCACGGTACGGAAATACTGAAACGGAATGCACACGGAGACACTTCAGTTTTTTTTTTGCTGAACCATTGAAATGAATGGTTCAGTATATGTACCGCATACTGAACTAAAAAAACGGCCAGTATACTGAACGCAAAATACTGTCGTGTGCATGAGCCCTTTCTGTATAAGTGTAGGTCCCATCTCTGGGACAAGCATTGGAGTAGAGAATGGGGCCGGTTTGCAAACTGCCGTGTATGTTAAGGTGGCCACGCATGTGCGGCTCTCGCCATTCATTTCTATAGGAGTTCCTAGGACGGCTGCCAGAGGTGGGACTGATGTCTGTCAGCCTTTAACGGCATACTGTGTGGACACGTCATAAAAGCCTGAAATGGGAATACCCCTTTAATGACCGGACCACTCTGGTCTTTAAGGGGTTGTCTGCGGTGACACTGTCCCTTTAAAAAAAATAATATTTTTCTTGGTTATTTCCACTTTGAACATATGTAGCATCAGCAAAGCACCTGATACCAATCCCATGTATGGCTGTAAAGGTTCACATTGAGATTCTTACATGTGTGAACAGCTGCCAAGGGTCTATTATGCTGCACCCTGTGCCCTGACATTACTGTGGCAGGAGAATGGACATGATGTACCCTCCATAAACCTCCACCGCAATTCCGTCAATCGCTTGTTGCTTCCCTGAATTGTTTTCAGGTATTTATAGAACATGAGTGGATGTAATTAACTGAAGTAACGCGGACGTATAGAAGGTCAGCTACAGAATGAGCACTTCACATTCTTCATGTATCACATGACAGGAAAACATACTAAAGGGGCACTCTACTCTACAGCATACACCTACATAAAACGGGACATTCTCAATACTTTACGTAGATTTATTTAGTGGTCGTTTTCAGTGGTTATGTTGTCTTCTCTGTTCACATACAAAGCTAAATTCAGAACAATCCCTGTTACTATAAAGCAGTGTATTATGGGAGCTCGGGGGTCACATGTCTGACAGCATGCTGGAGCTAAACGCTGTCTGTTTCCAAGGGCGACCAGCAGAATTTTGCAGCAACCGTGCTTATGAATTCAGCAAAGTTACTCAACTGTATTTATATAGATTTACACCCATGCAAGGCCTTAAAGGGGTACTTTACAGAAAACTTTACGTAAACAAGTAATAACATAAGCATCACCAAAGCAATACAAACATGCATAGAAACGCTATATCCCGGACCCACAGTAAATGTCCCTGCCCAATGGACAGGCCTAGCCGATGGCGGACACAGCAGCGCCTGCAAGTCATGCTGTGCCGCTACAGAGAACACCCCTAGCCAGTGGCAAACGCAGCAGAGCCTGCAAGTCAATAACTGCGCTGCAGTCCAGTACAGTACAGCCTAGCAAAACGATATAAATCCTAACTGACTAACTAATGCTAGGCCTAGGCTAGTCTCTGTAACTTCAGGCGCCACACAATATATTGCAATCAGTAACCAGGTGTACTGACCTGTGTCCGTTCTGGGTCCGAGGATGCAGCCTACCAGAGATGGCCACCAACTTCTCAGCAACCGTGCGGCCTTGCTTGATAGAGAGGCCTTCTGTCCACACACTGGACTGGTCTTCCTGGGACAACCTCTCTTTCAAAAGAGCTGGATACAGAAAGGCTATTACAGCTACTCTCATCTCTTTCAAAAGAGCTGGACACAGAAAGGATATTACAGCTTCTCTCCTTCTTCTGAGTGTCCATTAACTGCCGGACATCTGCAAGCCAGGATGGAATCGGATTCAGTCCCTCACAGCACAATCCTTCCACCATGCCAGATCAGCACTTCCTAGTTCACTCACAGGCAACAGCATGAGTCATCATCTGTTTTGCATATTCAAATCTCAGAGTGTGCTGGCTGTAGCTGCAAAACAGTGGCCTCCAGTGCCCGGAATGCCAAATGACAGTTTAAGTACAGACATTATGCAGAAATAACTGTTTCACAATCTCACACAGCCGCTCCTGCGTGTCCATGCCTTTGGCTGGCCATTATGTAATGCTACTTTTCCCCTGCAGGGGGAGTGTACTTGATGCCTAGATATGACTTCCCCAGAGAAACCAGACTTTGCTTCATTTTAAAGCAAGGGAGTCTTTTATGAGACAAAAGTATATCTAAGCCTCACAGTCAGGGAGAAGAGAACCGCTCCAGTCTCCGCCTAGTATAACCAAGTGGGCTAATTAGAATATAAGATGCTGAAATCAATGGGGGTGCAATGACATCAGTGGGGGCCGCCCTATAAGGTAAGACCCTAATTAGACTAGGGCTAAACAGATGAAAGGTTTTCCAATAAGTACTTTAAAAAATAAATAAATAATAGGTTACAATGCCTTAAATAAAATAAAAGACTACTTCCTTCCACCGATCCCCTGCTGCTGCTCCGGTCCCTGCTATTCTCCACTTCCTGTTCCAGCTTAACATATAGGAAATACCAGCTTAAAAGGGGATTTTCCTGGACTACTGTGGTTTTTAACAGATCTGATCATGTAGTTGCTTACCTTATGCACATCTTCCCCATGCTTGATTTCAGTTTGGACTCTCCTGACCCGTTTTGACCATGTAGACCAATCCCTCTGGTCTGTTTTCATCCTGTATGTAGCACTTCCTGTTCCTGTATCCAACCAAACCCATGATGCACTTCTTCCTGTGACACAGCTCAAAGCCCCGCCCAGCTAGTTTATAGCTCCTCCCACCAAGTTAGTTACATAGACACTCCTCTATCACCATGGGCACACCTGTCCATGGGATGTGTTGGGTACTGCAGCTCAGCCTGGGCCTAAGCTACAACTTAGCAGCCATGTGTATCTAATCTCGTACAACCCCTTTATTTTTTAAGAAGAAAATGATGTAAAAAAAGGGAATGACTGGGGGATTTATATAAGAGTTTATACATTTAGGGAGAAATTTATTTTTCTAACTTGCTAAAATATATTGCTCAGAATCTTGTCTACCCAGAGGGCATAGCTACATGGGTGCAGAGATAGCGGTCACACTAAGGCCTGGTACCTGAGGAGATTCAATGGCCCTTCTGCCACATAAGAAGCAGCGCCATAGAGTGTGAAGGGCCTTGTTACAGATTTTGCTCTGAGGCCCAGGAGCTTCGAGTTACAGTAGACCACCGAATACCCTCATACACCAGCAGACAATAAAAAAGGAACACATGGAAAACTTAAAGGGGTTGTCTCAATTTATCAAATGGCATTTATCGTGTAGATTAAGTTAATACAAGGCACTTACTAATGTATTGTGATTGTCCATATTGCCTCCTTTGCTGCCTGGATTCATTTTTCCATCACATTATACACTGCTCGTTTCCATGGTTATGACCACCCTGCCTTCCAGCAGTGGTGGTCATGCTTGGACACTACTGTATAGAACAAAAAATTGCCTTTTTTCTATAGTGTCATAGAGCACGTTGGGTAGTGCGGCCAGTGTGTGGGTGGGCAGCATCTTGTTGGAACACCACATCTTCCGAGTCAAATAAAGTCAGTAGGACTGGTTCACAATGTCCTGGACATACAGAAGGCTGGTCAATGTTCCCTTCATGAATACTAGATAGGAACGGCCATGGTAGCTAATGGCGCCCCGCACTTTGACACCTGGTGTTGGTCCTGTGTGTCTCCACACCATGCATGGTGGCAGTAGACGCTCTCCAGCCCTTCTGCGTATTCAAATGCGGCCAAAGCAGAACCTGCATTTGTCACTGACGCTATTATTTCCATTCATGCCTCCAGTGGTCTCTCTCATGGCACCAGTGCAGGAGCTCTTGGCGATGATGAATGCAGTTCTGCTTCACATAGATGGTTTCTTATGGTCGGGGAAGTCACTGAAGCGGTTTGTAATGCCATGGTTGTCCTTTTGAGATTCAGCATCTCTTCTTAGACGGTATCTTAGCGTGCATCAGTCTGTCTTGACCGGCCAGAATCCTCTCTGTGTCTGAGTGCCCTCCTCCAACCACTGTCCACACCACCGATGCACTACAGAAACGTCTCGTCCAGCTCCTTCTGAAATTTGAAGGATGGCCCAAGATCCACTATTCGACACCTTTCCAAAGTCTGCTAATTGCACAAATGGTGCGCGCTTTCGTCTAGCAGGCGTGACGAACTTCTCAACTACGCCCAATCAACAGGCCAGTAAGAGAGAAGATGAAAAACAACAGTGATGCCAGGCGAAAAAAAAGTTCTGTGGAGCATCTGTATGTAAAGGGAGGGACTTGGACGTTTGATCGCTACATGTAGCGTCCTCCAGCACGGCCATATTGTAAAATAGACTTTTTAACTTTACTCTTTCTAGGTGTTCTTTTTTTCCCCCCATTCTCCAGTAATGTATGTTCCAGTTTCATTAATACCAAGATGGCCGCTTCTTCTAACGTCCCCCTCCAACCTCTTTTTCCAGGTGACGCGCAGTTTTGGGATCCCAGGCATGAAGCAGGCCATGGAGTGGTTTGGATACCATGGAGGCAATTGCCGTTCGCCCCTGGTACCGCTGACCGAGCAGGAGCAGAAGGAGCTGAGGGGGGTTTTTACTAGTAATGGATGGCTTTAGCTGAAATGTGAAGAAAGCAACAGAAATCGACAAGAAATCAAATAAAACTCGACATTGTGTTTTATTTATCATCAGGAGTTTGATTTGAAAGTCTGCCCTGATATCCACACTGTACGTCTTCTAAATCCTCATTGATTTGTATTACTCTGTACGTTGTTCCAATAAATCCGCCATGTCTGCACATACTCTTAGGCACCAGACTACTGCTGTGCACTTGAATGCTTCTCCTATAGCGGGTTTCAGGTACCGGGTTCAGCATTGAAGAGATCCAGCTGGAGTATGGAGACTTACCGTACTTACTGGCAATGGAGAAATGTATGCAAATTCGCTCTCCTCCAGAAGGAAGAAAACTACCTTTTAGGTCTATCCACACGTCCGTAGTGTATTGCGGATCGACAATACACCCGGCCGGCACCCCCATAGAACGGCCTATTCTTGTCCGCAATTGCGGACAAGAATAGGACATGTTCTATTTTTTTCCGGAGCCGCGGACCGGAAGATCGGGGGCGCGTTCCGGAAATGCGGATGCGGAGAGCACACTGTGTGCTGTCCGTATCCATTCCTGCCCCATAGAGAATGAATGGGTCCGAACAAATTGCGGACCCATTCTACGGACGTGTGAATATACCAACCAACCCCCACACCACACTATAGCAGATTATAATGTCTTCCGCTAGGACATCACTTTAGTAAGTATGGTTTATGCCAGTGATGGCTATCCTCCGGCAATCCAGTTGTGGTGAAACTACTACACCCAGCATGCTCCATTCTTTTCTATGGAGTTCTGAGAACAGCCAAGTAAGTGTGCATCTTGGGAATCGTAGTTTTGCCGCAGCTGGAGTGCCGAAGGTTAGCCATCACAGGATTAGGCCTCTTGCATATGAACGTATTTTCATTCCGTGTCTTTTTGCGGACCATATACAGGACCATTCATTTCAATGAGTCCGCAAAAAAAAAAACGTACGGTATGCATTCCGTATTTCCGCAAAAAAATAGAACATGTCCTATTTTTGTCCGCATTACGGACAAGGATAGGACTGTTAGGGGCCAGCTGTTCCGATCCGCAAAATACGGAATGCACATGGACGTCATCCGTATTTTTCCGGACCACAAAATACACACAGTCTTGTGCAAGAGGCCTTAGACCTTGCTCACATGTCAGTGAATCATAGACGTGTGCTGTCCGTGTTCTCCATGGACAGCAGACGATGTCATTGATCTTAGGGTGCATTCACACAACCGTATGTGTTTTCCGGTCCACCAAAAATATGGATGATGTCCATGTTGCATCCTTTTTTGGGGGGGACCCACTGTAATAATGTCTATACTTGTCCGCAAAACGGACAAGAATAGGATATATTGTATCTTTTTTGTGGAATGGACAAACTGATGCGGACAGCACACAGTCCCAATTTTTTGCTGCCCCATTGAAATGAATGGGTCTGCATCAAATCTGCAAAAAATGCGGATCGGATACAATCGTGTTTAATGCATTTGTTCACTCGTCAGTGGAAAAACCACGGAAACATGCACCATTTTGGTTCATGATGTGGACCAAACATGCCCTTTGAAATCTATGGGTCTGGGAAGCGACTCATCGATAGCATCAGTGTTCTGTCAGTGATTTTTCACGGACCATTGGTAGGAGATGCTCTGGAAATTAATTTTAAGCCTAGCACTAGTCTGTGAAATACGGATGACACATGGACCGAACACAGGTCCTTCACTGATGAACCACTGACCATATTGTCACTGATGGCATCACAGACACGGATGTGTGAATAATGCACACGTTCAGGATTTATGTGCGGACAATTCGCACTGAAATCCGCAGGTGTTCGCAGGGAAATCCGTGCGGTCAATCCACATCAATTGGTGCAGATTTGCATGCGGATTTTACTGTCCCCATTGAAGTGAATAGAGAAAATCCGGACAGGAAAAATAAAATAAATTGACACGATGAGGATTTTAAAATCCGCACTGTAGGTCAATATCTGCATTGTGTGCATGAAAATGTCATATTCTCATAGAATATAATGTACATGACCTGCGGTGTGGATTTTCCGTATGCAAATCAGCACGCAATCCTGATCGTGTGCATTTGGCCTAACTGCCAGCAAAGTGGATACGATTTTAGGAAATGCAGAATGTCAGTTTATATTGTGGATATCCACCACAGATTTCACCGTTTTGAAATGCATAGGGTGAAATTTGCGGCAAATTGGCATCAAAATCAGAACTTGTACTAATGGGGTCCATAAAGTTTTCCGGTGTTTTTGGTGGCGATGACAGATGTTTACAATAGTGAAGGCCAGGACGTAGATGGCGACCTTAGAATTAGATCTTAACTGGGTTCAGGGGCGGACTGGAAACTTAAAGTGGCCCTGGAAAAAAATAAATAAAAATATGGCCCCATGTTGTAGGGGGGGGGGGGGGGCAACAAAAGTAGGCTGGGTCAGCAATACCATAGCGCAATATACCGTCCCTTCAGAACCATATACCACAGAGCAGCACAATACACTCGGGGGTGCACCACCAATGAGGCGAGGCGATTGCCTCAGGCAGCACCTGGAAGGGGCAAGAGGGGGGCAGCGGAAGGGGGATTATCTGTTTCTGCAGTATAGTATTGGGAAGCACAGTGGGCACAGTATGTGGCGCTGCATTACCCTGTATGTAATGTTTTCCAAGTATGTCTTTAACAGTAGGGCTGGAGGGAAGGGGTTAGGTTCAGAAATTGGCGTTTCAGTTTTCGCCTCAGGTAGCAGAAAGGCTAGGTGCACCCCTGAATGCACTGCCCCAAAAGCTGTCCCTCTGCCACAAAACCTGTGTTTGCCATCAATAGATGCAATTTTCTGTCCTTCTCCAGTTGTCTCTGATTAACCACTTCACATCCGGGCCATTTCCCCCTTCCTGACAGAGCCTAATTTTTCAAATCTGACATGTGTCACTTTATGTGGTAATAACTTTGGAACGCTTTTACTTATCCAAGCCATTCTGAGATTGTACTTCATGACTGTGGTAAATTTGAGTCGATATATTTCACCTTTATTTATAAAATAGCCCAAAATTGACCAAAAATTTAGAAAAATTAGCAATTTTAAAAATTTCTATTTCTGTGCTTTTAAAACAGAAAGTGATACCTCATAAAATATTTATCACTTAACCCCTTAAGGACCAGGCTCATTTTCACCTTAAGGACCAGGCCATTTTCTGCAAATCTGACCAGTGTCACTTTAAGTGCTCATAACTTTAAAATGCTTTGACTTACCCAGGCCGTTCTGAGATTGTTTTTTCGTCACATATTGTACTTCATGACACTGCTAAAATTGG
This sequence comes from Bufo gargarizans, assembly GCF_014858855.1. NCBI lineage: Eukaryota > Metazoa > Chordata > Amphibia > Anura > Bufonidae > Bufo > Bufo gargarizans. The sequence continues at coordinate 387,811,080 of NC_058085.1, forward strand.
GTAAAAAAAGTTAATTTTTTTGCATAAAAAAATACATTTTTTACCAAACATTTTGAAAAATTAGCAAATTTCAAAGTTTCAGTTTCTCTACTTCTGTAATACATAGTAATACCCCCAAAAATTGTGATGACTTTACATTCCCCATATGTCTACTTCATGTTTGTAGCATTTTGGGAATGATATTTTATTTTTTGGGGATGTTACAAGGCTTAGAAGTTTAGAAGCAAATTTAGAAATTTTTGAGAAATCTTCAAAATCCCACTTTTTATGGACCAGTTCAGGTTTGAAGTCATATTGTGAGGCTTAGATAATAGAAACCTCCCAAAAATGACCCCATTCTAGAAACTACACCCCTCAAGGTATTCAAAACTGTTTTTTCAAACTTTATTAACCCTTTAGGTCTTCCACAAGAGTTAATGGCAGATGGAGAAACAATTTTGAAAATTTTCCAATATAATCAATTTTTCCAGGAGTAAAACAAGGGTTAACTGCCAAACAACACTCAAAATGGGTTGCCCTGATTCTGTAGTTTGCAAAAACACCCCATATGTGGTCGTAAACTACTGTTTGGCCGAACGGTAGCACATAGAAGGAGGGGAACACCATATGGGTTTTGGAAGGCAGATTTTGCAGGACTGGTTTTGTTTATACCATGTCCCATTTGAAGCCCCCTGTTGCACCCCTAGAAGAGAAATTTCAAAAAAGTGACTCCATCTAAGAAAGTACACCCCTCAAGGTATTCAAAACTGGGTTTACAAACTTTGTTAACCCTTTAGGTGTTCCACAAGAGTTAATGGCAGATGGAGAAACAATTTTGAAAATTTCTATTTTTTTGAAAATTTTCCAATATAATCAATTTTTTCCAGGAGTAAAACAAGGGTTAACTGCCAAACAACACTCAAAATGGGTTGCCCTGATTCTGTCGTTTGCAGAAACACCCCATATGTGGTGGTAAACTACTATTTGGCTAAACGGCAGGACATAGAAGAAGGGGAACGTCATATGGTTTTTGGAAGGCAGATTTTGCTGGACTGGTTTATTTACACCATGTACCCTTTCAAGCCCCCTGATGCACCCCTAGAATAGAAACTCCATAAAAGTGACCCCATCTAGGAAACTACGGGATAAGGTGGTTGTTGTTTTGGGACTATTTTTGGGGTAAATTTGATTTTTGGTTGCTCTATATTACTCTTTTTTGAGGCAATGTAACAAAAAAATTAAATTCTAAAATTGTTTCTACATTCGCTATTTAGTTTTGTGGAACACCTAAAGGGTTAACATAGTTTGTAAAGTAACTTTTGAATACCTTGAGGGGTGTAGTTTCTTAGATGGGGTCACTTTTTTGGAGTTTCTAGTCTAGGCTACATCAGGGGGGGCTTCTAATGGGACATGGTGTCAAAAAAAAAAATGTCCATCAAAATCTGCCTTCCAGAAACCGTATGGAGTTCCCTTCGTTCTATGCCCTGCCGTGCGGCTATATAGCCATTTACGACCACATATGGGGTGTTTCTGAAAACTACAGAATTGGGGCAATAAATGTTTAGTTTTGTTTGGCTGTTAACCCTTGCTTTATTACCGGCAAAATGGATTTAAATTGAAATTTTGCCCAAAAATAGGTATTTTGGCACCGTTTTTATTTTATATTTTTAACACCGTTCATCCGAGGCGTTTGGTAAAAAGTTATTTTTATAGCGACGACTTTTACGCACGCGACGATGCCCAATATGTATGGCTCTCAGACTTTAGAGACACTAAGCAGGCATCCTAAAACTGCAGCCCTCCAGATGTTGTAAAACTACAATTCCCACCATGCCCTGCTGATGGCTGTAGGTTTGTCTGGGCATGCTGGGAGTTATAGTTTTACAACATCTGGAGGGCCGCAGTTTGAGGATGCCTGCACTAAAACTAATATTTTTTGGGGAAAGAAAAATTGTTTTCGTGTCTCCAAAGTCTGAGAGCCATAGTGTTTTATGTTCTCTAGTGAACTGTTGGGGATTATAAAAATTTAGTACTCCATGGAAGTGTGATACTCCCTGAAGCAATCGATAATGCAGAGGCCCGGATGATCGGGGCACGTGTCACACTGAGTAGTGGTGTCCTTCCGTATCCCCCATCTTGTGACACACTCTGCACTTTTTTTGGGTTCGTCCCTTCTTTCCAGTATGGGGGACCACACCTGGAAAGTGTTGGCCAGGGACGATCCGGGCGCCTCCAGTTCCCGAGGTACTCCGGCCTGCTCTTTCCCGGTCCGAAAAGATCAGGTCCTTGAGGACTGCCTCATAGAATTGGAGGAATGTCCCTGTGCTGCCAGCGCTTCGGGATAGTACAAAAGAGTTGTACATGGCAACCTGCACCAAGTAGACCGCAACTTTTTTGTACCATGCCCGGGTTTTGCGCATGGCGTTATATGGCGTGAGGACTTGATCAGAGAGATCAACTCCTCCCATATACCGATTGTAGTCGACGATACAATCGGGCTTGAGGACCGTTGCCGCGGTACCTCGCACAGGGACTGGGGTGGTGCTGTTACCGTGGATTGTGGACAGCATAAGGACATCCCTCTTGTCCTTATACCTGACCAGCAACAGGTTTCCACTGGTAAGTGCACGGGTCTCACCCCTGGGGATAGGTACCTGGAGGGGGTAGGCAGGGAGGCCGCGTTGATTTTTCCGCACGGTCCCACAAGCGAACGTGGATCTGGCGGCAAGGGACCTGAACAAGGGAATGCTGGTATAAAAGTTATCCACGTACAAGTGGTAACCACTATCCAGCAGTGGGTACATAAGGTCCCACACGAGTTTCCCGCTAACACCCAGAGTGGGGGGACATTCTGGGGGTTGAATACGGGAATCTCGCCCCTCGTACACACGAAATTTGTAAGTGTACCCTGAGGTACTCTCACAAATTTTGTATAGCTTCACGCCATACCTCGCCCGCTTTGTGGGAATATATTGGCGGAAACTGAGTCTCCCCTTGAACGCAACGAGAGACTCATCAACCGCGACCTCCCTTCCAGGTACGTAGGCCTGCTGAAATGTGGCCCCAAAGTGATCGATGACCGGCCGTATCTTATACAGCCGGTCATAGGCAGGATCACCTCGGGGTGGACATGCTGCATTATCGGAATAATGCAGACATTTCCGGATGGTCTCAAACCGGGGACGTGTCATGACCATACTGTACAGTGGGGTCTGGTACAGGACGTCCCCACTCCAGTATTGCCTGACACTGGGTTTTTGGACTAGACCCATATGCAGCACGAGGCCCCAAAATGTCCTCATTTCGGCTGCACTGACCGGCGTCCAGACACCGGGTCTAGCCAAAACTGAGCCTGGGTTTTGAGCGACGAACTGTTGGGCGTACAGATTCGTCTGCTCCACCATCAAATTCACCAGTGGGTTACTGAAAAAAAAACTAAAATAGTCTATTTCAGTAAACCCCACTGTGGGAATCTGGATTCCAGGATTGCCAGCGAAATCCGGAATCTCAGGCTCAAAGTCCACTGGGGGACACCAGCTAAGTTCATCGGCAGGGGGCTCCGGTGGACTTATTTGGTGGGCCGGGAAACCAGTACGAACCCCAGGGCGGCTCGTACTAGGGTGGGCCACAGGATCCCTAGCATGTGCGGCCCCTGGCTCCGCCTGGCGGCGTCTCCGCCGCCTTGGTGGCTCATCGTCATCCGATGATGATGAGGAGGATGCGGATGATAAAAGGAATGTGGGGTCATCCTCACTGGGGCTCTCAGAGTCGGAGGCAATCTGGGCATATGCCTCCTCGGCCGAGAACACCCGGCGGGCCATGGGTGTGTGTGCGTGTAGGTGTGCGTGTGTGGAAAACTTTATTATATGTGCGTGTGTGTGGGGGCAACGGGTGTTCGCGTACTAAAAAAGGCAAGAAAAAAAGGGCAAGTGTTAGGGAAAAAAAAAGTTAAAACTTGCTGATCAGCGGTACAACGCTGATCAGTGGTGGGGCGGGCGATGCGCTAACAGTGGACGGACGCTAAAAAGTGCCGGCCAGTCAGCGCACGCAGAAAAAAAAAAAGTGGTGGTGAGGGGGGGGGGGGGGGGGGGGGGGTTAGTTGGGGGGCTGGTGGGGGGTGGGGGGGCTGGTGGGGTAGGGGTTAGGGTTAGATGGATAGATGGAAGTTTGGAATAAAAGTACTTTTTTTTTTTTTTTTTCCTAACTTACTTTTCCCTTCTTTCCCTGCCTAACGGTGCCTCTCCCTCACTGACCCTAACCTACCTGGGTGGCGATGGGTGCAGGAGGGTGATGGATGCCGATTAGGGGGACACAGGAGCTGGTGCTGGACGATGCTGCACGGTCAGGGTGCTGGACAGGAAGAGGAGGGGAGAGAGGAGCGCAGGAAGTTTGAATCTCGCGCCTCTCTCCCCTGCACCGATCAGCACCCTGGACAGCAGTGTTCAGCACCAGGGCCAGCACCGCCTCCTCAAATCCTCGGACTGCGATTGGTGGTGTAAAATTACGCCACCGATCGCAGTCTTTTTCCGGTTCATCGGGTCACAGGACACCCGAATGGACCGGAAACGCAGAAAACCGCAGGTCTGAATTGACCTGCGGTTTTCTGCGATCGCGGATACGGGGGGGTCCAATGACCCCCCCCTGCGTTGTTACGGGATGCCGGCTGAATGATTTCAGCCGAAATCCCGTTCCGATTAACCCCCGCGGCGCCGGAATTACATTTTTAAGTCAGGACGTACCGGTACGTCCTCGTTCCTTAAGGACTCGGGAAATAGGGCGTACCGGTACGTCCTCGGTCCTTAAGGGGTTAACATTTCCCATATGTCTACTTTATGTTGGCATCATTTTGGAAATGTCATTTTTTTGAACGTTGGAAGGTTTAGAATTTTTTTTATAAAATTTCCAAAACCCACTTTTTAAAGGACCAGTTCAGGTCTGAAGTCACTTTGTGGGGCTTACATAGTGGGAACCCCCCATAAATGACCCTATTGTAGAAACTACACCCCTCAAGTTACTGAAAACTGATTTTACAAACTTTGTTAACCCTTTAGGTGTTCCACAAGAATTAAAGGAAATTGGAGATTAAATTTATAAATGTTTTTTGGCAGATTTTTCATTTTAATCCATTTTTTTCTTTAACACATCGAGGGTTAACAGCCAATCAAAACTTAATATTTATTACCCTCATTTTGCGGTTTACAGAAACACCCCACAAGTGGTTGTAAACTGATATAAGGGCACAGGGCAGGGTGCAAGAGTGCCGTATGGTTTTTGGAAGGCAGATTTACCTGAACTGGTTTTTAGATGCCATGTCAAATTCGAAGCCCCTCTGATGCACCCCTAAAGTAGAAACTCCAAAAAAAGTGACCCCGTTTTGTAAACTACGGGCAAAGGTCCCAGTTTTATTGGTACTATTTTGGGGTTACATATAAGTTTTAATTGCTCTATATTTCATTTTTTGTGAGGCAAGGTAACCAAAACATGCCTGTTTTGGCACGGTTTTTATTTTTTACAACATTCATCTCACAGGGTAGATCATGTGCTATTTTTATAGACCAAGTAGTTACGGACGCAATGATATAAAATATGTCTACTTTCTTTGCTTGTTTGTTTCAGTTTTACATAATAAAGCATTTTTGAAAAAAATTAAATTATGTGTTTGTGTCTCCATTTATTGAACACCATATATTTTTTATTTTTCTGCCGATCGTCTGGTGCAGGGGCTCGTTTTTTTGCAGGAAGAGTTGATGTTTTTATTGGTACCATTTTTGCTTACATATGATTATTTGATCATTCATTATTTCACTTTATGGCGCAAGGTGACCAAAAAATTGGTTGTTTCAGCACAGTTTTTATTTATTTTTATAGCGTTCCCCTGAGGGGTTAGGTCATTGACATTTTTATAGAGCAGATTGTTACGGATGTGGCAATACATAATATGTATACTTTTTCTTATTTATTTAAGTTTTACACAATAATAGCATTTTTGAAACAAAAAAAATGATGTTTTAGTGTCTCCATAGTCTGAGAGCCATAGCTTTTTTATTTTTTGACCGATTGTCTTAGTTAGGTTCTCATTTTTTGCAGGATGAGGTGACGGTTTGATTGCTACTATTTTGGGGGGCATACGCCTTTTTTATCGCTTGGTGTGGCGCTTTATGTGATGTTAGGTGACAAAAAATGGTTTGTTTGGCACAGTTTTTTTTTATTACGTTTACGGTGTTCAACTGAGGGCTTAGGTCATGTGATACTTTTAGAGAGCTGGTTTTTACGGATGCGGCGATACCTAATATGTCTTATTGTTATTTATTTCACTTTAACACAATAATGGCAGTACCGGTACATATTTTAGAGAGTCATACTTTTTTTATTTTTTGACCGATTGTCTTTGGTAGGGTCTCATTTTTTGCAGGATAATGTACTTTTTTGCGGGGCATATGCCTTTTTGACTGCTTGCTGTTGCAATTTTTGTGATGTAAGGTGACAAAAAATTGCTTTTTTTGGCACTGTTTTTATTTTTTTACGGTGTTCACCTGAGGGGTTGGGTCATGTGATATTTTTATAGAGCTGGTTTCTATGGATGCGGCAATACCTACTATGTATACTTTCTTATTTATTTCACTTTTTCATTTAATATTTCTCCATGTTCTGAGAGCTATATTTTTTTTTTAACGACTTTCTTATGTAGGGGCTCAGTTTTTTGCGGGATGAGGTGATGGTTTTATTGGTACCATTTTGTGGGATATACGCCTTTTTGATCACTTGGAGTTGCACTTTTTGTGATGTAAGGTGACAAAAATGGCTTTTTTGGACACAGTTTTGATTTATTTTTTTATGGTGGGGTGGATCATGTGATATATATATCTATATATATAGAGCCGGTCGTTACGGACGCGTAATACCAAATATGTCTTTTATTAATTTTTTTCTATTTTAACATTTTATTTTTTATTAATTGGGGAATTTTTTATTTTTTTTTACATGTGAAACCTTTTTTTTTTTTTTTAAGAAAAAACACTGTCGTTTTATTTTTTATTTTACACTTTGCGTCCCCCATAAGGTTGTACAAGACCTCTGGGGGACATTTACCTTTACATTTTATTTTATTTTTTTATTACCATTGATTTCTTCTGTAACTGGGGCTGACATAGTAGCCCCAGTTACAGGAGAAATACACCCCCCAGAGGCTGTACAGCAGAATACAACGCTGTACAGCCTTAGTGCAGGGCTGATCGAGGTCTGTAGAAGACCCGACAGCTCCTGTACTCTCCTGGCCCGGCAGTCATACGAGCATAGCGCTTCCTGATCTGTATACACAGCGCTGTCCCTGCCTTTTCTCTGGGTTGCCCTACGTGCAGCTGCCATCTCTGAATGGACGATCCAGAACGTCCATTCAGAGATAAACATCCACCCATAGGACGTTTATATCCTATGGGCGGATGTGAAGTGGTTAAGTTTAAGAGGCGAGATATCGCTGGCTAGGTACATGAGAACCTGATTCTCACAGCATTAATTACTGCTGAGAGCTCATTATGTACCATCAGGAGAGTACGGGCGCATCAGCCCACCAGGAAATTTCCCTGTAAGGTCTATGGCCAATCCGCCCCTGACTAGGTTGGCCGAGCTGAGCCTGTGTGCACTGGGGAATTGGGTGAGAGAGCTGCTGACGGAATGGCCGACGGCTATTGAAGGTTCATTACCGTTTGGTCACATGACTGTCAGCAGGGAGGAGGTAAACTGCCGTCAGTCTCCAGGGGCAACCAGGAGAATTTTGACAGCAGCTCCATACGTGGAGAAAATGACCTAAAATAACTCAGAATTGGTACAAATACAGTAATGCTAAATATTTGCAAAGTTACTCAACATTTCATGCAGATTCCAACTGTGAAATTTTCATTTAAAAGTGTAATCCTGTTTTAAACTGGTTGAATATTCCTAGTTATTGACTGCCTGGGTGCATCGGGCTCTTCGGTATCCAGTGCCACGTGTCTCTTTTAATATTCTGGGCTCCAATTTAAGAGAATATGAATGAAATGTGATACAAAGTGAAAAGAAGCGTTGCAGACCCTCTGGGTGTGATAACATTAGCATTTTTTAAACACATAGCTGCCGGCATGCATTGCACATAAACCGAAGCATAATGATTACATTACAGTATGGCGCATGGACACGAAATACTTCTAGAATTAGCCGTGCCCTTCTGCCAGTGCATACCCTGCATTATTACCCGCAGGCTGGATCTCAGATGAACAGGGCATATAAACTTACTCATCATGAGATTCCCGCCGGATGATTAATGCCATGTTTGTCAGTCAGGGAAGCGGCGGTGAAAAAAAACTGAAATCCCGAGGGCTCCTTCTGTCTCATATATTATGTACACACATCATTGAAAACTGCAGTCGATGGAAATAGGAAATGTACCGGTTGGTTGAATCAGATTTTAGACGCCATTAGGAAAGGTTCTAGCAATACATAACGAGCCCTTACTGTAAATGATCCGAGGAGACGCCCCCAAGGAGTTCATTGAGCATATAAAAGCCATAGGTCAAGTGCTTTTATACAGGGCATGGGCTCGAAGGTGATTTATAACCTTCTAAAACCCTTCACATTACATCCGGGCATCCATCAAACCCTTAATGTCCGTATTACAGAGGCAAATCCTGGCCTGACCACCGGTCTAATGACACCAACATACAGTACATCCCTATGTTTCTGTTACAGGGGTTATCCCATGATTAAAGGGAACCTGTCACCAGTTTTATGGTGTCCTAACTAAGGGCAACATCAATAAGTGACCGATTCTCTTAGCAAAATGCTGGGTCACTTTCTTTATTTGACCCAGTCAATCTGCCAACATCTTGTATTGAAAAGCTCCAGCTGATAATGATGAGTCCTGAATATTCATGAGCTCCTGACTCTCCCCGCCTACCTGCTGCAGATTGACAGTTTTTTTCCATATGAATCAGCAGCAGGTGGGCAGGGGAGTGGCTATAGCTCTGAACTAAAAAAACGCTGGACTCACTGACATCACGCTGGACTCAAATCAGCTCATTAGCATGCAGCATCTTTGTGTGTATATTATGAGGTAACCATCTGTCACACCAGTAAGTGAATACATCGAAGGCACTTTTTCGTAGTTAATGATTGTATATAATTAGTTAGATTATAATCAAATATTCACATGACAGGTTCCCTTTAATGTAAAACATGAAAATCAAACATCATATAGAACATGACAACCTCTTTCTAACGAAGCTAGAACCAGCCCTGTACCTCACATGGATCCAGAGATCTCCCCATTCATTGCTCTCCTAGATTTATATAAGGCTGGCAGCTCAAGGGGAGTGTCCTTTCGGCTGGAGCTCAGGGGGAGTGTCCTTTCTGCTGGAGCTCAGGGGGCGTGTCTCAGCTCTCCCTATCACAACTTAGGAGTCATGTGAAGGATGAAACTGATCATGTGCGGCCATCTCAGTGAGCCGGACAAAGAAAGTAGAAAAAGAAAAAAACAGCAGGTGGCGCTATACAGATACATTTTACTGAATAACTTAGTAGCTATGCAAAATTTCTAATTACATGCAATTGCAAATGTATTCAGATCCAGGTGCTGGTTTGAAAACTGTACAATATTTTTCATGGAACAACCCCTTTAAGTTTGGGTCATTAGATTGTTGGTTGGGCCAAAATTTGTGGCTGCAATACGGATGCTATAATCGATACCACATTACAGCCATCTGAATGAGGCTTAAAGGGGACGTATGGCGGGACAAACCTAGCGGAACAATGGTTTAAAAAAAAAATACTCAACCTCTCTGATCCCAAACCATAGCCACTGCAATGTTTACTGGGTCCCGGCTGAATTCTCTGTTTCTTGGTGCCAGCTAGACAGGAAATCATAGTAGATGCCCGCTCAGCCATTCACTGGTCGCAGCCCTTACCCACCTCAGCGAGTGATTGGCTGGGCGGGCATCTCTTGCCATTTTCTGGTTGTCACTGTAAGCATCAGAACAGAGACCGCCATGGGATCAGGGAGAACAAGTATGGCAGCTTTTTTATTTCTTCAAACCCTTTAAAAAAATAAAAAAATTCTCCTGCTGGACGGCTCCTTTTTGTCATGTGCTAACCATAATAATACACAATAGTACACCCAGTAGGTGTCACTAGCGCAGGACCTTTGCCCGCACCATCAGCAGCGGATGCCAGTTGTAATCTACAGTCGACATTCTTCTGCAAAGGTTTGAAGACAGTTGTGGTCAACAGCAACCGTGGTACCTAGGGGGTTTGGCAGGAGGAGGCTCCTACTTCTGTCAGTACATTGGCACCTTATAGCATGACTGCCCAACATGGGCTCTAGGTCAACCATCGGTATTAGCTTATTAGGTCATGTCAAAAAAAGGTTAAAAAGAATACTCTGTTACCGATCCAGCGCTGTTTCGGTCCCTCTCCACTTCCTGTCCAGGCTTGACAGAAATGCCAGGAAAGACCCACTTAGCCAATCATAGGCCTTAGGTGTGATCTGATTGGCCACAATCCCCCATCTAACCTGTCCTGGCATTACTGGGAGTGTTTTGAGCCAGGAGTGGAGCGGCAGGAGATCGTTGCTTTAAAAAAATAAAAATAATTTTAACCCTTTTCTGAACCATTTATTTTTTCAAGTTTTCCTCTTTTCAAAGAACATTCAAGAAATGAATGATCAAAGTAAATTGGAGAATCTGCGAGATTTTCGTCAACTTTCTAAAACTAATGTTTTTTTGTAGAAATCTTGCAGTGAGCAGAGGTAGTAATTTGCACCTAATCTGTCCTGTCTTTGGCTTGGTGGAGCTTAGATAAGGAGATGGGCTTTCACATTCCTGGTCTCTTGTGCTAGAGCATTGGGGGGAGAGCTGCAGCTGCAGTCAGTTGCCTTTCAGCCATTGAGAGGTTGTGAGAAGGAAGGGGCAAGGGAACAGCTGAACATCCGGGACATGGATATAATATTTTTATCTGTTTCGCACAGATTTAATTGCAATATGAAGCAGAACAAAGATCAAGGGAGAGAAAAGGTTGGGCACCTACCTTGAGCCTGATATTGTAGCTCAGCTCTGCTGAAGTGCAGGGGCTGAGCTGTAGTATCGTACACAATCTGTAGACAGCAAAAAAGTAACCATGTTTTTATAATCCTGTCTATTTAAGGAAGGAATACAGTGCCAGTCACCGAGCATCCCCTATAAATTGCCATTCACGACGTGCGGACATATTGCAAGCCATTGAGTGGAACCAATACCTCCGAGTACCAGCTACAATATCCCGACCCATTCCTAGCTCCAGTATTCCAGCCTCCCACCATACAAGTAATACTCGCCTCTTACGACTTATCCATTTTCTTCCTCCTTACCTCTACCATGCTCCAGCCTTCCTCATCTAGAGGGGAGATTCCAAGCAGACCCGTTCCTGTCGATTTCTCCGGTAAGCCATCCATGAGGGTCTCCAACAGTTCCTTACAACCAACCAAGAATCCACATTTAAAGACAAACAGGCCATGGATTCGGTATGTGAGTTTAATGCTTTTCAAGTATAGTAGAATTCAGACAGAAGACAACCAAGGCACAAGTCTCAAGACAGACAGATCGTGTAGAATATTTTAGACATTCAATAACTGTAAGTGAATATTTAAGTACACAAGTAGATAAGCAAACAAGTGCTGAACACGGCAAATCAAAACCACACGATGAACACTTACAGCCAAATGGCTTCAAAATAATGGTGACCCTGTTAGATATACCACTGCTCCTGAGATACTTTTGCTGGAGCTCGTGTCTGGTTCCTGATTGACTCTGACCCTTAAACGTCTATGAAAGAGCATGTCCACCTCTCGGGAGGTGAACGTCCACTTCTCTTGATGTGGAGATGAGGCCACTATTTAACCCTTTTTATCCAAACCTAACTGCGTAATACTAGAAATCATCCATACTGGGGGTGCATAAAGTTTATGGAGTCACACAGTAGGAGCATAGGCAATTGTTGGACAATTCAAGTTGGATGATATCTACAGTACACTGTTGTGACATACAGGGAGTCTGTCAGCAGTTCTGAGCCCTCAAAACTCCTGACAGCACTCTGTAGGTGACAAGGAGAACCGCGCAGATACACTTAGAGAGATGGTAATGCAGGTTTCAAGACTCAGATATTGATGTTTTAATTTCCTTGGCCCTTCGACCACGGGTACCCAGGAGGTGGTCCTTTCATGTTCAGTGACTCTTTGCACTGAATATTTCCCAGCTCTTCCACTCTGAACGACAGCATGACTAGTGTCCAATCAGAAAGCTGCTAAAGGTGCCGCTAAGAATATCTCTGAGGGGTAGGGAAGCTTTGGTGCAGACAGCCTAAGAGCAGTGAACATAAAATGGACCTCCTTCTGGGTAATACCGGGTGGTGAAACCATTGACATTTCGGTTATGGAACTTCTAGGCATTTCTGTGTGCCGTCAGCAGTTTTGAGGGCTCTAAACTGCTGACAGACTCCCTTCAACGTACCTTAAAGGCTATGTACACCTTTGGGGGCAATTTCTTTTATTGCATTGTACTCATTTTTAGCTAAAACCGTTATTTCAATTGGTCTTTATTAAACATTTTGAGCCCCTTTCTCTGTACAGCCTTGGGATTCTCTAGTTGCAGGCTTTGTATTTTTAGTGTGTTCCGTCAGGCAACTCAGCTTATCTCTGATCTCCTAAACACTCATTATAAGAATGTAGCTTAAATAAGTGTTTATGACCTTTTAATAATTTAGAGAGAAGGTTTATTAGTGAAGTAAAAGTACAATTCACACAGCTAGACAGTTAACCCATTGTGACAGAACAGTTGAATATTTTTAATAAAGACCAATTGAAAAAATGATTCTTTTCCCCCAAAAGAATAATATCCAATCATTAAAAAAATTTGCCCCCAAAAGGTGTATAAGGCCTTTAAGTCCAGCTTATTACTTTGAGGGTCCATTCACACGTCCGCAAAATGGGTCTGCATCCGTTTCGCAATTTTGCGGAACAGGTGCGGACCCATTCATTTTCAATGAGGCCAGAATGTGCTGTCCGCATCCGCATTTACGGATCCGCACTTCCATTCTGCAAAAAAAATAGCGGACAAGAAAAGGCATTTTCTATGAGAGTGCCGGTGATGTGCGGTCCGCAAAATGCGGAATGCACATTTCCGGTGTCAGCGTTTTGCGGATTTCGCAAAACACATATGGACGTGTAAATAGACCCTAATCCTCAGATGTTAGTGTAGTGTAGGTGGTGGAACTACAAAACATGGTGATTTACAACTGATGTTACAGGACATCTGAGATTTGGGGTCATAATTGACCATCTACGAATGAAGATGAGAAACCTCTGGTCCTCTAGCTGTTCTGAAACTACAACTCCCAGCATGGTCTATTTACTTCTATGGGAGTTCCGAGAACAATTGAACAAGTGTGCATGCTGGAAATTGTAGAGTCACAACAGCTGGAATGCCAGAGGTTGTTAATCTCTGATCTACAAGATGTCCAAGATGCCAGAAACCAAGATGTTGTTGGGTTGTTATGCCTGCCCGTTTCAGGACCATGAGCAAAGATCCAAATTCAATCAGCCTAAATACATGCACAAGTAAAATAAGACAATTGGAATGATCTTCCCACATCTCATGGATCATAGACATATTTAGAACATTTTCATTACCCTGCTGAAAATTTTTGATGGGAACTCTAGTTTTTGGGTGAATTATCTGTGGGCAGATACATTCGCATGAAAAGTAGTGAAACACCCAAAACCTCTTTTAAGTTGGTATTCCAGGATACAATCTTGATGGCCAATGCTCTGGATAGACTATCACTTTGCCATTGATCTGTGTCCAACCCATGAGGATCACGTGATACATCCTGTGCAACCCTAGCTTTTCCTTGCGCCAGTGAGGTTATGTCAACAAGACATGTGACCACTGCAGCCAATCACTGGCCACCACCATTTCGGGAGCTAGTAAAAAGAGAGAGTGGCGCGAGCGCATCGGGGACCAGGGAAAAATAGAGAGTGGCGAGTGACCAGGTTAAAAAGAGAAAGCACCCGAGGACCAGGCTAAAAAGAGAGAGCAGTGGAAGATCAGTATAAAAAGAGAGAGTGGTGGGAGACCAGGGTAAAAAGAGAGCGTCAGGCAACCAGTGTAAAAAGAGAAAGAGGTGAGAGATCAGAATAAAGAGAGAGCGGCAGCGTACAACGGTAAAAAGTGAAAGTGGCGGGAGATCAGGGTGAAAAAAAGAGAGCAATGGGGACCAGAGTAAAATGAGACAGTGAAGGGGACCACAGTAAAAAAAGAAAATGGCGTCAGAGCAGGCTAAAAAGAGAAAGCAGTGGGAGACCAGTGTAAAAACAGAGGAATTAGGAGCAGAGTAAAAAGAGAGAGCAGTGGAAGACCAGGACAGAGAGAGAGCAATGGAAGACCAGGACAGAGAGAGATCAATGGAAGACCAGGATAGAGAGAGAGAGAGAGCAACGGGAGACCAGGATAAAAAGAGAGAGCAGCAAGAGAGACCAGGGTTAAAAGAGATAGCGGCAGAAGATCAGGGTAGCAGGGAAATGGAAGTGTCAGTGGATTGGTTAGTATTACTCCTCTTGTTATTTTAGACTTTTTTTTATAGCTATTTGTAGTATAAAATTCACGGGGTTGGAACATTTTTTTAACTTTTGCCTTGGAGTAGGTTCTGTCCCCCAGTATGATTACTGAGCCAGGAAAATGGCTGTGCAGCAGTACATGCTGAGAGTGGAACTAAAGGCCACAGACGTGTCTGAAAAGTCACTTTTGGACGATCGGAAGGTCAAATTTTGGCAAAATGAACATTGCAAGACTGGTGGCCAACATCTGTCTGAACGTCAACCTTTCCATGTGTCGTCCATTGTATTGGCCTACTGGGTGAGTATTGTTAAACAAAACATTCATGAGAAAAAGCATGAAATGCACATGGTAAAGCAGAAGGCATCTAACCAGTGTTTGTGAGGACAAAGTGAAGCCGAAATTGTACTCCTGTCAAAGTCATTTCCAGTTTTTGGTTAGTATAGACACCCGAAGATGCATGGTGTAACCACCACAGTCATCATGAGCAGGTTACAGACATGTCTAAGGACTGTTGGCCATCGATGGCCAACTGTACTCTAAAGTTCTTTATGTGCAGAGTAAGGACAAGCGTTACATTTAACATTCAGTGACAGTCAATGAACAATGCAGTGAAATACATTCAACCTGTCCGGGAGACACAGACATATACCAAGACTACTGCACAGAAGGCCAAATGGGCACCATGAATACAAAGGTAGCGGAGAAGAAAACCCATAAGTAGTCAGCTGGTATATCAATGGTTACCACTGACAAGACCGTTCTTCTTTGCACCAATTGGCATTCAGTTCAAGTGACGTATCTGACAGCACAGCTCCCAGTATGCTCTACACCTTACTGGACCCAATGGCCTAGATGGCAACATGAAGCCTAAACCCCACTTTGGTGCCACCTTGCCGTGATGTAGACTAAGATGCAAACATATATTTCATGGAGAACCTGTCACCAGGACAGGTCCCTTTGTATTAGACATCTTGTGGGTGCTCCTATATCACAGAACTAGTGGATGCAGGTATGCCCACCCACAAAACCAGCGGGCCCCAAAACAGCCAGCTGACAATAGTGCGCCCTCTCAACCGTTAATCAGAACCGAGCAGTGAGATTTTGGTGGACTTCTTCAGGCTGAAACGGGAGTATGTAGTGAGCAGAACTTAGCCTATTTAAAGGGATAGTGCTACCCTTGGCTCCCGGAGTTGTAGAGCATGTGTCACAGTAAACTGCAATCTTTTCTCCTGTCATAATAAAGATACTGTAGTCTAGTTTTCATTCTTGTAGTTAAAGAGGTGGTCCAACCTCTAAACCAAAATGAACTACCGCTGGGAATGTGTGTAAAGTAATTTAAAAAAAAAAATCCACCTCTTGAATGCTGCTCTGCCTAGCACCAAGTCCCATCTCCATTGCCTTCAGTCCACAGTGGATCCTCTCAATGGTTACATGAACTGCTGCAGCCATTTACTGGCCTCCGCAGTGACATGTTCCTGAGTGATATGTAACCAATGAGCCTCTGGAGTCACATGCTGCTTAGGAACACGTCACCACTGAGACCAGTGAGTAACCATGGATGGGATCCACTGGGGACTGGAAGCAGCGGCAATGGGACCCTCGGTACCGAAGCAGAGTGCTGGTGAACAAGTGAGTGGCCTTTTTAACCATTTTTCACCCGTGATAATTCATTTTGTCTTGGGGGTAAGACATCCTTTTTAAGACTCTCTGAACCCGATGAGTTCAGCAGGAGGGGCTGACAATCCAACCTATACGAGTAGCTCCAGACTCTCCCCTGACAGATGACGTCTCGGGGACAGGAGGGTTGGGAACGTTTCCCTTCAATGCCCAATCCTTTAGCTCCTCTGGGTGATAAGTTTTGCTAGAGGGGTTTGGCGGTGTCTTTCTAGTCTCTCCCCATTGAACACATTTAGATGCCTGGCTGAAATGGGTGTCTATGTGTAAGGGGGAGTCAGGAGAGAGCTGTAGGCTGGGACTTTCTCCTAGGACAACCACACACATCAGCTGAGCCTGCTGATTTTGCCAGGACTGCTCAACCATCCAGTCTACAGGCGATTGGGGCAAGGGGTGTCCAGACTCTTCCCTGACGGCAGATGTCAAGGGGAAGAAGGACCGGGCATTTTGGATTTTAATGTGTCACATCCGCCAGAGGTGTCTATATTCCCCTCTCCCCACCGAGGACACGTGCACGCTTGGCTTATGTACACGGGGAAGTTGTGAGGAATAGCTGGTGATCAGACAAGTGTTCAGCCAGCTTTAGTTTGCTGCATTATATCTATATGGACTGGTCAAGGTAGTTCGACTGTGTGAGTCGTTCCCCCCCCAATCTACGATGGGCACAATACGTTGGATGTTACGGCTTCTATCCACAGACTCAATCATGCTTGAAAAAGTATAAGGGATTCTGCCACATGATGACTGTCAGCTATCTCACACCACAGTATGCCGGGAACAAGCCCGCACATACATAACCTGAACACACCCCAGGCAAATACTCGCCTTTTATACCGTGCAACAAAAAGGTGCACCCAATTATTGCTGATAATACCAATGCGATACTTAAAGAGGCATCTGTCAGCAGTTTTGCACCTATGACACTGGCTGACCTGTTACATGGGCGCTTGGCAGCTGAAGGCATCTGTGTTGGTCCCATGTTCCTATGTGTCCGCATTGCTGAGAAAAAGGATGTTTTAATATATGCAAATGAGCCTCTAGGAGCAACGGGGGCGTTACCCTTACACCTAGAGGCTCTGCTCTGTCTGTAACTGCCGTGCCCCCTGCACTTTGACAGGGCCAGGCAGTGCAAACGTTATCACACCTGGTCATGTCATGCAGAGGACACAGCAGCTGCAGATAGAGCAGAGCCTCTAGGTGTAATGGTAACGCCCCCATTGCTCCTAGAGGCTCATTTGCATATATTAAAACATCATTTTTCTCAGCAATGCGGGCACATGTAAACATGGGACCAACACAGATGCCTTCAGCTGCCAAGCGCACATGTAACAGGTCAATCAGTGTCATAGGTGCAAAACTGCTGACAGATGCCCTTTAAGCTGGCCATGCACTTCAGATGTTAGCAGAACGCTTGTATGGCGGACAGCCATCTCTCCCAACACACATGCATGTGGGAGGGTAAGCTGCTGGCAGACTCCTCTGGCAGGGACTTATCTGCCTGAGAACAGGAAGATCGGGCATATTGAAAATCGAACAGCCCCACCCTTATCTTTCCTGATAACATCTGCCGTCAGGTAGAGTCGGGAGGTCCCCATACACATGAGACGTTGGCCAGCCCCAACGCGAAAGGCAGGTTTGATTGACACATCTAATGTGTATGGCCAGCTAGGGATATTAACCATATAAGGGAGAAATCAATGGTGCACATACATGGAAGGATCCGAGGCCCCCTGTTTAATGCCGCCATGCCCTCCTGTCTCAGATCAAGGGCGTTATAAACCTTGGGCCAGTTCCTTCATCATTGAGAGAGTCGTCCTATACAGCACCCCAGCACCCACGAGGAAGGAGGATGGGACATACCTATGCCTGGGTGCACCAGAGTACCTCTAAGAGAAATGGCAGTCCACGTTCTCATCAAGGCCGTGATGATGTTGGAGCGTTTAACTACGTATTTCTCTTCCGTGACGACCTGTGAATCGCCTTTCAGTCCTTAATATATAATGCCCATGCAACTAGCTTTGATACTGCGTAAAGACAAAATAAAATAAAAAAAACCCTGCAAAGAGGATAGTGTCAGAATGTACTGCAGGAATTGTATTCGTTGAAAGCTGCTGGGCTTTTTTTTCACTGAAGGAGGCACTGTATTCAGTTCCATTGCACTTGGAAGGGTAAGCAGCAGCGTATGTCCCGTAATAAATAAACATATATATATATATATTTCTATAGCGCTATTGACTACAGCGGTCCGTCTGCTTTTACCAGCAAGCAGTGTAAACAAGCCAAAAAAGAGGGGGGAAAAAAACAGGTGAGTGCACTTGTAGACTGTGATCGGTGACACGTCCGCCCTCGGAGGGTGACATCGGCCTCTCAGCCTTGGTTGGCGGCCAGGCAGCAGGACGCTTTGGAGGCACTTACGGCCCGCTGGATTACGGCCTGACACTTCTCTCGCTTTACCAGTTTGTTGTTCTCAAAGAGGCCTTCGTTTCTTGGCATTCCATGGGAACCGTCTGAAAATGTGAAAAGACCTGCGCAGAATACGGAGCGTTAACATTGGAAATGGTTCTTAGAAAACCCAAAAAAATTATGTCACACAAAAAGAAAAAAGATTGAAACGATTAGACATTGCTGCTGCCCTCCAGGAACAGCGCCTCCCCTGTCCATGGGTTGGGTCTGGTATTGCAGCACAGCTTCAATGGAGTGAATCGGGCTGAGCTGTAATACCACGCACGACCTGTGGTCAGGTGTGGCGTCTGATGATAGGGGTCCAAAGGATGTGCATATAGTTCACCCTACAGCATTATTAGTGTCACGACCATGTTTATGGCTGTGACTCCTTGGGAGCCGCATACAGTTGCCCGCGGTTTGGGTTGTAGTGTCAACCGCAGCTGGAGGCATAATGTTGTTGGCCTCAAGTGTGGTTGCCGCGGACAACAGCTATGTGTGCGGTTCCCTTGGAGTTGTGTGCACGTTTTAATGCAGTTTGGTATGTCTGTGTTATGTGTGGTGTGCACTTACATCTTCCCCTCACTGTGGTTGCCCGTGGCAACGTTTGGTTGCATAGTGTACATGTGGTGGCAGTGTCCCGGCCTTCGGGCTGACTTCCAGGACACGGTTGCCACCCATGTCGTTGCCTGCGGCAACAGCCACAGTGTGTGCTGGATTTGGACATTTCCCCTTTTAGTTGTGTTTTCCCTTCTGTGGTTTTGGAAGGGTTAACTCCCTTTCTGTGTGTGTGAGTCACGGGGTGTGTCTGACTGATGGGTGTTGCCTCTTGGCTCTGTAAAGCCTCAGTTGTAGGCAGTAGTCAGGGAGGGTGCCTCAGCCATGCTTGCTGGAGACATCCTCCTGGTTACTTACCAACTGCCAGTGGGGGCCATCCTTCTGGTCATAGCAAATATAATGTTGTTTGGTGTCTAGAAGATGTGTTTGGTTTTATGCTTGTTTATTGCACCTATGGTCCTGGGTTCCCGTGTGTTGTGTGCTGAGTCCTGTTGTCTGTGGGCTGTACTTCCACATGGGTTCCAGGCTTTGTGTCTGTGGCAGGTGAGTGTTATGTTTGTGGCCAGTACCTGCCATTGCCATAGGTTGTATTTGTTCTCTCTTCCTTGCAGCTTGGCCAGTGAGACTCCTGTTCCTCCGTATCCAGAAGGAACAGGTTGTCTTACCCTGACTCCTAGTCCAGGGACCGGTCGGAGGGTGAGTTAGGGCTCCGAGGTTCCTGAGCATGGGTCCTCCTACCTTAAAGGTCGGCCCATGCAGCTAGGAGTTAGGGTCAGGTTAGGGACGCGATAGGAGGTGACCTGCTCCCTAATCCTGTCGTCCTGGTCAAGCAGCGACCATCTTCCACCATCGCACGGCTGAGGGTTTCCCCCATCCTCAGCCGTGACAATTAGGTGCTCCAGCTCAGTGCACAGTTGTACAAAGAGATTTAAAGAGGGCACATTTGACCCAGGTTTTATGCCACAAAAATGACGTCAGAGAGTCACAAAAGGTGCGGTCCCTTCTCCGAGACCCGCACCTACCTCCAGAACCGGTCCCTGAAAGTGAAGGAGAGTGCACCATGCATGCACAGCATACTCTCCATTAATTTCTATGGGCGTTACGAAAACAGTTGAGCGAGTGCACTCAGCTATTTTCGGCAGTCCCATAGAAATGAATGGAAAAGCACACAGAGCAAGAGCGGCCACCGCTACATGAACTTCTATGGAGCTGCCAAAGATAGTTGAGCCAACAGCATGCATTGCGTGCTCTCTATTCATTTCTATAGGAGTTCCGAAAACAGCTGAGCGAGTGCACTCGGCTGTTCTCTGCAGTTCCATGGAAATGAATGGAAGGCGGCTACGCACGCGCGGCTGATCTCCACTCACTTCGGGGGTTCGTACTTATCTGACATTGGTAGCATATCCGAGTGATATGCCACCAAGAGGTTATCCCTTTAAGACAACTTATCCCTGATCCAGTGTCAGATCTGAGAGGGGTCTGACTGCCGGGTCCTGTCGATCATGAGAACGGGGGCCTGTGCTTCCCAGTTTGAATGAAGCGGCGGTCGCATATGCCCGTTGCCTCTCCGTTGAGCTCTATCGGGCTACCGGACATAAGCGAGAGCTTGTACTCAGCTATCTCTGGCAGTCCCAGAGTTGAATGGAGGACACACATGTGCCATTCAAAAGGAGAGCATGGGCCCCCATTCAGTGGGGACCCCAGCGATCGGACCACCATCGACCACTGGAGATAAGGGATAGGTTGTCTTAATGGGACAACTCCTTCAATTTGCATACTTTCTTTCCCATGGAGCATTGCCTGAAAATAAGCCTCCATGGACTGCTGGGTCTCTTCGGTGAGAAGCAGTACCCCTCCCCAGATGAATACATTCTAAACGTGCGAACCCCGGCTCAGCTTCTCAAAGCTCAAGGAAGAAATAACACAATAAAAAACCGGTCCTACCGACAGCCATTGCCTTACCATAGCCTTCAACGCGGCCCCCTTTAAACTCCCCCTCATATTTCATCTTGTCATATCTGGTGAATACACCCGCTCCTTGAAATTTTCCTTGAACGAACTCCCCTTCGTACCTTATATATGTAAGAGATAAAAGAAAAAATGCATCAATTTTACAAAGAAAAAACAAATACCAAAAACTCAACCTTTCCGAGATTGCTCCCAAACAACCCCAAAACCCTTGGTTACTTAATGTATGGTCCTAACCATGCCGACGAGCTAATGTTTCCAGGGGCAAAGATGAGCACCTTAAAGGGGTTGTCAATCCTTTAAAGGCTATGGACACATTTGGGAGCAATTTTTTATTATTATGACATTGTACTCATTTTGAGCTAAAAAAAATTATTTTTTCAGTTGGTCTGGTTGGTTTCCTAAAATTCTTTACCCCCTTGAGATTCTCTATTAGCAGGCTTTGAGTTTACATTGTGTCCCGACAGCTGACGGCTCATGTGTAGCTCTTATCTCTGATTTCCTGACAGCTCATAAACATTCATTAGAGCTTAGTTCTTATCTGACTGATAAGGCTTGTTTCACACTAGTGCTAATATCCGTCAGGCTGTTCTCTGCATTCCGCCATTGCCGGAAGCTAAAGCGCCGTCGTCCGACCCCATCCAGCGAAGATTGGGCCGCAACCTGGCAAATATGCTGAAACAGCCTGTCGGATATTAGGAGCTAGTGTAAAACTAGCTTAAATAAGTAGTTATGAGCTGTTAGTAGTTCAGAGATAAGGGCTATACATAACCGTCAGATAAAGTAAGATGCTCACAGCTAGGCTAAAACTTAAAGGGGTTGTCCGCCTTTTACTATTGATGACCTATCCTCATGACAGGTCATAAATATCAGATGTGCGGGGGTCCGACAACCGGCACCCCCACGATCAGCTGTTTGAAGAGAAGGCAGTGGATCCGACCTATTCACTTGAACAGATAGAGCCGCCCATAGAAGTCAATGGGGACGCCATACTTGTAATTACATCCGCTCACCACTGCAATTGCTGCGGCGAGCAGGTGAACAGAGCAGAGAAGGCAGCGATCGTACGAGCGCTGCCTTCTCTTCAAACAGCTGATCGGCCGGGCTGCTGGGTTTCGGACCCCCGCAGATCTGATATTGATGATCTATTCTGAGGATAGGTCATCAATAGTAAAAAAATATAAAAAATCCCTTTAACCCTTTATCATAAAAATTGCTGAAATCTTTATTAAAATATTTCAGCAATTTTTATGAATAAAAATAATAAAGACCAATTGAAAAAAAAAAGTTTAGCTCAAAATGAGTAAAATGAAATCATAAAGATTATTGCCCCCAAAAGGTGTTCATAGCCTTTAACTCCTTAGTGACCACTGATACGCCTTTTTTAGGGCCCACAGCTGGCTTTAATCAATGATTATATGTACCCAAAATGCTGCATTAATAAATATAACTTGTCCTGCAAAACATAGCCCTCACACAGGTGCATTGATAAAAAAAAAGTAAAAAAGTTATAGGTCTTGGAAAGCGATGATGAAACAATTTGCGTGCAGGGTTCAGAAACCAGCCACTCCCATCCTGACACTTCCCGTTTGTGCTTCTTGGTCCCTCTCGACATAGACCAGGGGTCAGCAACCTCCGGCACTCCAGCGGTTGTGAAACTACAACTCCCAGCATGCACACTTGCTCAGCTGATCTTGAAACTATGATAGAAGTGAATGCAGCATGCTGGGAGTTGTAGTTTAACAGCAGCTGGCATGCAGGAGGATGCTGACCCCGTCACTGGTTGTGGTCAGTGACTGGCGAAGTAATCACATTACTGTATTGAGGGGGTCCAGGAAAAATACAGACTGGCAGGGGACCCGGGAGGTGTCAGAACGGAAGCAGCTGGGGTTGTCGGAATTATTACTGACTGGACAATCCCTTTAACTGTCATTAGTTATGGTGACCATCTAAGACAGCTCTGCTCGGACCGATGACTTACCTTCTATGCCTGCTACACAATAAATGCAGGAAGCAATTGTACTGTCGTAGAAATAGTTGCGATCCCAATCGGGAAGGCAATGGGATGGGCAGGGGTGAACAATTGGGTGACTGACTACAGTTTTTAATCTAGAGGTCCTATAATATATACAGCTGCGTACACCTGGCCTATACATTGCTTACGCCGAATGGAATGAAATAAATGAGACGTGGACAGTGGTGTGAATTGGTGTCCACAGAACATGCTCAGTTCATGGCCACGAGCAGATGTCTTACCTTGAGCCATCAGGAAAGGTCAGCACCCCGTAGCCACTGAAAAGTCCGTTCTCAAACTGTCCCACATAGATGGCTCCATCTGCAAATAATAACTGACCAAGGCCGTGCCGCCGACCTGCGGAGGGGAGAGCGAGGTGCGCTTTAGGTCAGGTGTACATGTAGCGCCTTTACTGAATCTGCAGCAGAATGTTGCCGTTTTGCGCTCAGCTCCATTGAAGTGAATGAGTTTGTCCTGCAACCTGTGCACAGGAACGGTGCTGATTTTGGAAACCCAGGACCGGGCTAATTTCACAGTTCAGGGCAACACTACTTAAAGGGGTCATTCATCCCCCGAGAGGCCTCTCAGGCTGGACCTGAGGTGGGAATCATACTTACCTGCTCCACAGCCCTGGGTTCCAGCTACTTTGCTACCCCGCTGCGGCTGCAGCTCTCCGGTCCCCCTGCGTCAACATCCGGTTTGACTGCTGCAGCCAATGACAGGCCGCAGCGGTGACGTGTCACGTGATCCAGTGACATGACATTAGCTGCAGGAGACTGGAGAGCTGCAGTGGCGGCGGGGGAGCTAAGGAGCCGGAGCGCAGCGGCATGGGGCAGGCAAGTATGATTCCCTCCACAGGTCCAGCCATGTTAAGGGGTCTGTCCGAAAGGCACCCGGAGTGAACAATCCCTTTAAATGATAATCATTTATAAAAGCTTGCACTATAAGGGGGAAATGTAAACCCCAACATATCAGACTCTCACCTACAGTGGAATCCTTCAAAAGAAACCTGAAAACCCACCTCTTCAGACAAGCCTACAACCGGTGACCCTGCTGCCTCTATACCGCCATGACCAGCTTCACCCGCACCTACTGTGTCCTTCTCCCATACCATGTAGATTGTAAGCCCTCACGGGCAGGGCCCTCTCTCCTTCTGTACCAGTCTGTAACTCGTCTTGTTTATGATTAGTGCAATTGTCTGTGTTATGTACAGTACAGACCAAAAGTTTGGACACACCTTCTCAGTATCCACCTGACTTCTCCACAACGCAACTGATGGTCCCAACCCCATTTATAAGGCAAGAAATCCCACTTATTAAACCTGACAGGGCACATCTGTGAAGTGAAAACCATTTCAGGTGACTACCTCTTGAAGCTCATGAAGAGAATGCCAAGAGTGTGCAAAGCAGTAATCAAAGCAAAGGGTGGCTACTTTGAAGAACCTAGAATATGACATATTTTCAGTTGTTTCACACTTTTTTGTTATGTATATAATTCTACATGTGTTAATTCATAGTTTTGATGCCTTCAGTGTGAATCTACAATTTTCATAGTCATGAAAATAAAGAAAACTCTTTGAATGAGAAGGTGTGTCCAAACTTTTGGTCTGTACTGTATGTGCACCGCTTATTATATGTACAGTGCTATGGAATGAATGTACGCCATTTCTTTCCAGGACTTAAAGACCCGTGACGTACATGTACTTCATGGTGATCGTGCAGGTGCAGAAGCTGTGCACGCCCGATCAGCGGCAGGGGTTCGGCAGTCACTGATAGCCGGACCCCTGCTGCATGCGCCAGCGTCGGTGAAATCACCGATGCCGGCGCATTAACCCTTCATGTGCCACGGTCAGCGCTGACCGTGGCACGTGCGATGTCGGACGGGGATCGGAGCTGCGATGTCGGATGGGGACCCAATGGCATAGAGGGCAGAGCGCTGCCTTCCGGTGATGAGCCTGTGAGATCCAGCCCCCTGGATCTCACAGGCCGGAAGCTGTATGAGTAATACACAGTGTATTACACATACAGCCAATGCATTCCAATACAGAAGCATTGGAATGCATTGTAAAGGGGATTAGACCCCCAAAAGTTGAAGTCCCAAAGTGGGACAAAAAAGAAAGTGAAAAAAAGAAATTTAAAGTTTCAAGTAAAAAAAAACTGCATTTTCCCCAAATAAAGTAATACATTTTTTGTGAAAAATAGGGAAAAAAAGAAAAGTATACATATTAGGTATTGCTGCGTATCTACCGGCTCTATAAACATATCACATGATCTAACCACTCAGATGAACACCATAAAAATAAAAAAATAAAAACTGTGCTAAATAAACAATTTTTTGGTCACCTTACATCACTAAAAGTACACCAAGCGATAAAAAGGCGTATGCCCGCCAAAATAGTACCAATCTAACCGTCGCCTCATCCCACAAAAATGAGCCCCTACCTAAGACAAATGCCCAAAAAATAAAAAAACTATGGCTCAGAATATGGAGACACTAAAACATCGTTTTTTTGGTTTTAAAAATGATGTTATTGTGTAAAACTTAAGTTAAAAAAAGTATATATATTAGGTATCGCTGCGTCCGTAAGAACCTGCTCTATAAAAATATCACATCACCTAATCCCTCAGGTAAACACTTTCAATTTTTTTTTAAATAAAAACTGTGTAAAAAAAAAAGCCATTTTTTGTCACCTTACATCACAAAAAGTGTAATAGCAAGCAATCAAAAGGTCATATGCACCCCAAAATAGTGCCAATCAAATCGTCATCTCACCCCACAAAAATGGTACCCTACCTAAGATAATCGCCCAAAAACTGAAAAAACTATGGCTCTCAGAATATGGAGACACTAAAACATGATGATATTATTGTGTAAAACTTAAACTTTTATTAAATAAATAAAAAGTATACATATTAGGTATCGCCGCGTCCGGAATAACCTGCTCTATAAAAATATCACATGATCTAACCCCTTAGGTCAGTGGTCGGCAAAGTGCGGCTCGCGAGCCACAAGTGGCTCGTTAGAACCTTCAATGCGGCTCTTTGGTGCGGGCTGGCGGTCGCGCATCCATATCGCGCCGCTCAAGCTGCTTGCAAAATGCCTGTCATGCGCCTCCTGCCCAGTCTGTCTGCTCCTTCCACTTTATGAATAAAGCAGGCAAGCGGGGCAGGAGGCGCATGATGGAAGGAGAGATGTCACGCTGCGCACAGCAGCAGAAGGGCGGGCAGCAGCGCTCTAGTTCGGCTGCCCACTGCCGGCCATGTGAGGAGTGGTGAAGAGGCCGCCGCTCAGGAGGAGCGAAATGTCCTGAAGCAGAAAGATAGGAGCTGACCCCGGTGTTTGCACAGCACCGGGCATTGCACCGGCCCCGCCGCAAGTGTCCCTGCCACCTCCCTTCCCCCCACTAATACATTACTTTACTTACTAGAAGGCACTTATGGGGGATATCTGTGGATGACACATATATAGCATCTTATGCCATATATGTGTCATCCACAGATATCCCCCATAAGTGCGTCATCCACAGATATCCCCCATAAGTGCGTCATCCACAGATATCCCCCATAAGTGCGTCATCCACATTACATCCACATCTGCAGACAAGTTTAATAAAAGTAAAAAATGATAAAGATAAAATGAAATAATAATCAAGATCCAAATAAAAGAAAGTACATATAAAAGTATGTAAAAACACACTCTGGGCTCATGCCCACGAATGTAAGGGCACCGTGCCTGTGCTGCGGACCGCAATGCACGGACACAGACCATGGGGCAGCTGCATGAGGATCGCGAACCCATTCACTTGAATGGGGTTCGCGATCCGCATCCGACTGGCCGCACCGCAAAAAAGTAGCGCATGCTGAAGTGAATGGGTCCATGATGCGGGCTGCACACAAAAAAGTAATGCATGCGCTACTTTTTTGCGGTGCGGAGGCACAGCCAGAAGCACCACGGAAGCACTCATATCCCGGATCCTGGACCCACTGAAGTGAATGGGTCCTTGATGCGGGGCTGCACACGGCCAGTGCCCGTGTATTGCCGACCCGTCGTATGCGGCCTGCAATATGGCAACAGTCCTCACTGGTACTGTTGACGCAATATTATAGGTTTTAAAAATGTGGCTCTCGAAAGAAATTTCAATCGTGGTTTTGGCGATATTTGGCTCAGTTGACAAAAAAGTTTGCCCACCACTGCCTTAGGTGAATACCGTAAAAAAAAAAAAAAGGAGGGAGAGGGCAGCAGCTAGGGAGGGAGTTCCGTCAAAAATCTTAAGTTATATATTACAAAGTGTGAACATTCTTATACCCACCTTATATGATCCTGTCCTATATTAATGTACATCCGCAGTTTCAGCCATTTCTGTGAATGCAGTGCAGAAAATTAAAAGCCTAGTCCTTACCTTCCCTCCAATCTCCATGATATTCCTCCCCGGTGGAATACGTAAAGGAGCCTTTAATCAGTGTCATTACTCCGGGTGCTCACAAAGAATGATGAAACCTGTTGTAAAAAGAGAAGAAAAAATAAAAAAAAGATGCAAAATACATGTTAAGGGCTCATGCACACAAATGTATTTTCTTTCCGTGTCCATTCCATTTTTTTTGCGGACCATATGCAGAACCATTCACTTTAATGGGACCGCAAAAAAAAAAAAAAAAAAACAGAAGTTACTCCGTCTGCATTCCGTTTCCGTATGTCCGTTCCGCAAAAAAATAGAACATGTCCTATTATTGTCTGCATTACGGACAAGGATAGGACTGTTCTATTAGGGGCCGGCTGTTCCATTCCGCAAAATACGGAATGCACACAGACGTCATCCATATTTTTTGCGGACCACAAAATACATACGATCATGTGCATGAGGCCTTAGAACCGGCCATCAAATATTTGATTGATGGGGGTCTTACTCCCGACACCCCAGTAAATTAGCTAAGTGAATGAGAGTAGTAGTACCAGTCACAGCCACAACCATATGAATGGCGCTGTGCCACGTAATGCAACGAATGGGACGCAGCGCAAACTGGAGCGAGGCGGCAATTAATTCTGCCGATTTGCAGGTCTGCCAGTAGTCGGACCCTTACTGATCAAATCTAACACTGTAGGAAAACCCCTATCATAGCAGGGATACATTACTTCTTATAAAGCATGCCTCAGCTGCTGCAGAACCTCTTTTGTAAGGAAAAACCAGAAGCTTCACATTAATTACTGACTGAATGACATGAAACGATTCATAGTAGGTGTTTGCAGTAGCTCCTGTGTGCCACTCACCATGTGCCCGCACACAGTGCCACCCATAATGGCCCAGTGCCAGCTATAGTGCCCCTAACCAGTGCCAGGGAATGCCCCCAACAGTGGTTGTATACAGTGCCTCCTATATATTGCCTAACACAACTGCACCCATAGAATGCCCCTCATACATATAGAGGGGGCACTGTATGCAAATATGTATGGGGGAGGGGCACTGTATGGGTGCATTTGTGTATGGTAATATTTGCATACAGTGCACCCCTATGTATGGCCATACACAAATGCAGCCATACAGTGCCCCCTATGTATGGCCATACACAAATGTACCCATACAGTGCCCCCTATGTATGGCCATACACAAATGCACCCATACAGTGCCCCCTATGTATGGCCATACACAAATGCACCCATACAGTGCCCCCTATGTATGGTCATACACAAATGTACCCATACAGTGCCCCCTATGTATGGCCATACACAAATGTACCCATACAGTGCCCCCTATGTATGGCCATACACAAATGAACCCATACAGTGCCCCCTATGTATGGCCATACACAAATGTACCCATACAGTGCCCCCTATGTATGGCCATACACAAATGTACCCATACAGTGCCCCCTATGTATGGCCATACACAAATGTACCCATACAGTGCCCCCTATGTATGGCCATACACAAATGCACCCTTACAGTGCTCCCTATGTATGGCCATACACAAATGTACCCATACAGTGCCCCCTATGTATGGCCATACACAAATGTACCCATACAGTGCCCCCTATTTATGGCCATACACAAATGTACCCATACAGTGCCCCCTATGTATGGCCATACACAAATGCACCCTTACAGTGCCCCCCTATGTATGGCCATACACAAATGCACCCTTACAGTGCCCCCTATGTATGGCCATACACAAATGTACCCTTACAGTGCCCCCCATACTAAGTCACCTAAAAGCACTAGCCCCTTATGTAGTTGCAAGCACAATGACCATAACCCCAGAGGCAATTATTTAAAATGACCCAAATCCCAATACATTGTGGTCAAGCGTCCCAGTATCTTTCACCGTATTGGAGATTTCTACTTCTGTGCAGCATAATAGCACCACCTAGTGTCCGATTTGGGGAACATTTTAATATAACACGCACAATACATAATATAAAAATATTTAGCACGCTTCCTGTTAAATTCCAAAACCATAAAACTATTCATAAATCACCAAGTTACCATCGAACACAATTATGGAGTGAAACTAAAGAAGAAAAAAAAAAAATTCTTCCTTCGAGCCGGAATCGAACCAGCGACCTAAGGATTACCGCATCACCACTACAGTCCTCCGCTCTACCAGCTGAGCTATCGAAGGAACCTGCCAGCTGCCTCTTCCACAGGCTATGTGTGGCTACAAAGCACGGTGCTGCTCAGCCCTCCCCACAACCCATAAGGCTGCCACAAGTCACCGCCCCCTTCTCATTACAGATCATCCTCCAAACACTTCCACCAACTACTGCTATAGTCATTTTATTCAATAGTCATCTCACACAATAATTATGAAAAATGTAACATATAACTATAATAAAAAGATTATAATAAAGTTTACACAATATAATTGAAAAAAATATATATCGTAAGAAAAAAAATATATACATATAAAAATTTAACTTTGCGTTGGCCGGGAATCGAACCCGGGTCAACTGCTTGGAAGGCAGCTATGCTCACCACTATACCACCAACGCTTCACGACCTCACAGCCTGCGACACACCTACTAGTAGGAGGCGATACACGAGATTGATATAAACCACTCGTTCTGATACAGAATTAACCCTGTAATGTTCGAATACTAGACCACACGTGGCTACAGCTTCCCCCCCCTGCGGTATTTCTAAGGTTTCCTACTATTTTACACTGATGTGGATACACGAATAGCTTATAGAATGGTTAACTTTTATTTGATGTGGGTGATATATAGCCATGAAAAGTAAAGCGTTTAATTAACCAATAGAATGCAATCAATTAAGGGAATAAGAAAGAAAAAACATAAACTTGGAGGATGCGGGCATCGATCCCGCTACCTCTCGCATGCTAAGCGAGCGCTCTACCATTTGAGCTAATCCCCCTGCACATCACAGAACGGTACACAGCAGCTTGTGAAGACATCGCTTATGGCAGCAGCCAATCACAAGCCATTTCACATTTGCATCTCAGCAGAGTAAACATTGAAAGCAGCGCTCTGATTGGCTGTTTTGTTGCTAGGTCACAGAAGGCTCCATCAAGGGCGACATAAAGACATTTGGTATTGATGTGATCGTACAGCCCCAAAATACCTTAGTTATGAACAGCACAAAATATAAAAACACAAAAAAAAAAAAATCAATGTTGGAATTGTTTTAGTTTTTCCATTGCCCCCGAAAGATTTAGGCCCCTTTCACACGAGCGAGGGTGCAATGCGTGACGTGAACGCATAGCACCCGCACTAAATTCTGACCCATTAATTTAAATGGGTCTGTGCACATGAGCGTTTTTTTTTTCACGCATCAGCTCTGCGTTGCGTGAGAATAGCAGCTTGTTCTATATTCTGCGTTTTTCATGCAGCCCTGGCCCTATAGAAGTGAATGGGGCTTTAGTGAAAAACGCATCGCATTCGCAAGCAAGTGCGGGTGCGATGCGTTTTTCACTGATGGTTGCTAAGAGATGTTGTTTGCAAACCTTCAGTTTTTTTACACGTGCGTGAAAAACGCATCAGAACACATTGCACCCGCGCAGAAAAAACTGAACTACTGAACGCAATCGCAGACAAAACTGACTGAACTTGCTTGCAAAATAGCGCGAGTTTCACTGAACGCATCCGGACCTAATCCGTCACGCTCGTGTGATAGGGGCCTATGGCGGTGAAAAAAAAAACAACTTAAAACGTTCCTGCAGGCCTTAAAGGGGTACTCCCACGTCAACCTTCGTGGCATATCACTAAGACATGCCACAAATGTCACATAGGTGTGGGTCCCACCTCTGGGACTTGCTTGTATCTACAGAATGGGAACCCCCCCAAAGTCCATGTGCAGCCGCCCTCTGTTGACCGCTCGCTTAGCCAGAGTGGTGAATGGAGGTTGGCCGCGCTTGCGCAGCGAGACCTCACTTCAGGGACCCCATTCTGCAGATAGGAGCAGGTCCCACCTCTGGGACCTGCTCCTATCAGACACTGGTGGCATGTCCTAGCGATATACCACAAATGTTGAGTTGGGACAACCCCTTTAACACCACTATAGACTTGGTACTTAAAGGGGACGTGCCAAGATTTAAACATGTCCCCTGTTGCACAGTCTTATAGGAGGGGTCCGGCTGTTAGGACCCTCACAGAGCCCCGACACAGGGGTCCCATTCTTCACAAGGCCGCTGGAGATAGCAGAGTACGGCGCTTGGCGACTATGGCGATTCCACAGAGATGAATGGATCGGTAGCGTGCATGCTCAACCAGTGCTCTATTCCTATGGGGGGGGGGGGGGCCTTCTTGTGATCAGTGGGGGTCCTAATAGTAGGACATCCACCAGTCAGACATTTATCCATGCCTGGTGAAAAGGGGCACCATGCCTTTAAGGGGATGTCAAAGAATAGCTATACAGACCAATGTCATGCCAATAGAAATCAATGGATGCTGCAGTATAGGCTGCCGGCTGTGGTCAGTGACTTAAGACCCACCTGCGGGGAAATTACTAATGTCTTTATTAACTAATTTAATTAACCGCCATGAGCCCCCCTAAGTGCCATGTGACCTTCATATTAGGGACTATTTTTACTGTAGGGGAAGAAGGGGTTAACGAGGGCAGATGCAGGCGCTTGATGAGCTGCTGCCTGCCCACAGAAAGGGAAGAATGGGAGAACCCTTGTAAATGGCAAAAAAATATAAATAAATCAACTTCAATAATAGAATGAAATCTCTGCTTGACTTCAGCGCTGAATATATCATTTCCTTTACAGTAGCCATAAAATCCTTAACGAGGGAGGCGGCGGCGGCGGCACAGAGGTGATTAAGTCCAGACGGCCGGACGGGATGATTTAATCGCGTAATGGATGCTGCAGCCGCTCCTCGTGGATGATGTCAGCGGGCAATCGCCTCAAAATTCCCAGGACACCACTTGTCTTAATGACAGTAAAGAATAGGAAGGGCAACCGAGCCCACCCCGTACCCCAGCCTCCCCCCCGGGATACAAAGCCACCGCATGGCGATGTCCTTCCCTCTCATCCACACGTGGGCCATCAGGAGCACAAAAAAAATAATAATACAAAAAGTGCTTCAGGTTTGGATTATTTTTTTTCATTCACAATTACCCATTATTTCCCTAAGGTTCCGTACTGTGTGCCGCCATACCGCGCTTCTGGATTGCACCTTATGAAAGGCCTCCCTTACATTACCGTGGCGGTTTCACCTCCGTGGAAAAAACAATACGTTTGTGTGCATGAGCCCTTATACAGACCCTTCAAACCTTCATATTAGGGACCTGCATTCATAGCAATTCTTAAAAGGGAACCCGTCACTTAAAAAACCGCCAGCATTACCTCATCGTAGCCCCCTGTCCGATTGGCCGGGATCGCACAAGTCTCGCGCATGCGCAGTGCTCCTCTGAAACCCGGCTAACAGCTGCAGCTGGAGACAGGATTGTGCTTAACCGAGGAGCGCACCGCGCATGCGCAAGACTTGTGCGATCCCGACCGCACTGCAGGCTGTCCCGGTTAGGGGGGGGCGTGCTTACCTTGACTTCAAGCTGACCGGCAAGATAGCGCTGATGGCGCTCAAAACATCGTTTTTTTACTCTATGGAGCATCAGACTACCGGATCAAACACATGACTATTAACAGACAGGGGCTACTATGAGAGAATGCTGGCGGTTTTATATGCGTTTTTGAGGTGACAGGTTCCTATCTAGCTTGATTGCCAGTGCCTGTTGGGAGTTGTAGTCGCACAGGGTGCCGGTCACTTTGTTCAGATCCGTTTTTATTACAGTGTGCGGTCCCCTCCTTAGTAAATAAATAATGTAAGAGACACAACACCGCGGCCCTTCTGAGGACAGCACATCTGCATGAAAAAGAAAACCGCAAGGTCATAAATTATTCCAATACCGCAGGCGGGGTCAGAGGTCACTGTGAACCTGAGAGAAGTAAATTATTCCAACCGACAGACCCTGGGGACACAGCGGCGGCGGTATCCGACAGCCATGTTCTCCATGGTACAATTAGCTGACACCACTGAGTACGGCACTGCATACGACCGTACCTAGTTTGTGGTCTGCAGAAAATACGGATGACGTCCATGTGCATTCCGTATTGTGCGGAACGGAACAGCTGGCCCTTCATAGAACAGTCCTATCCTTGTCCGTAATGCGGACAATAAAAGAACATGTTCTATTTTTTTACGGAACAGAAATACGGACATACGGAAACGGAATGCACATGGAGTAACATCCGTTTTTTTGCGGAGCCATTGAAATTAATGGTTCTGCATACGGTCCCCAAAAAAACAGAACAGACACGGAAGGGGAAAGAAAATACATTTGTGTGCATGAGCCGTAAGGGGAGGCCTGAAAAAATGTTCCTGTCCCTGGCGCTAGTGGTGAGCCAGCCCGGGTGACCCCCTAACCGGCGCAGCCAGCCGCAGTCCCCCCAGAACAGGCGCAGCCAGCCGCAGTCCCCCCAGAACAGGCGCAGCCAGCCGCAGTCCCCCCAGAACAGGCGCAGCCAGCCGCAGTCCCCCCAGAACAGGCGCAGCCAGCCGCAGTCCCCCCAGAACAGGCGCAGCCAGCCGCAGTCCCCCCAGAACAGGCGCAGCCAGCCGCAGTCCCCCCAGAACAGGCGCAGCCAGCCGCAGTCCCCCCAGAACAGGCGCAGCCAGCCGCAGTCCCCCCAGAACAGGCGCAGCCAGCCGCAGTCCCCCCAGAACAGGCGCAGCCAGCCGCAGTCCCCCCAGAACAGGCGCAGCCAGCCGCAGTCCCCCCAGAACAGGCGCAGCCAGCCGCAGTCCCCCCAGAACAGGCGCAGCCAGCCGCAGTCCCCCCAGAACAGGCGCAGCCAGCCGCAGTCCCCCCAGAACAGGCGCAGCCAGCCGCAGTCCCCCCAGAACAGGCGCAGCCAGCCGCAGTCCCCCCAGAACAGGCGCAGCCAGCCCCAGTCACCCCAGAACAGGCGCAGCCAGCCCCAGTCACCCCAGAACAGGCGCAGCCAGCCCCAGTCACCCCAGAACAGGCGCAGCCAGCCCCAGTCACCCCAGAACAGGCGCAGCCAGCCGCAGTCACCCCAGAACAGGCGCAGCCAGCCGCAGTCACCCCAGAACAGCCAGCCGCAGTCACCCCAGCTTTGCCCAGCCCCCGTAAAAGCCTCATGCCCCCCCAGTGCCCCATAACAAGGCTCCAGACAGCCTGACTTACCTGACAACTGCTGTAACAAACTTCCAGGTGACAGAACGAGCACTATCCCTGAGCCTGACACTGCTACCTGCACTGAATCAGCTGCTTCACAAGTCATGCACACAATGCAAACAGGTGAGTAAACTGACAGCTGCCCAATGTAGCAGTGCTAGAGCCGGCTGTGTAGCCGCAGGGTGTATGACATGAGTGTAGAGAGGGAGCAGCACTTACTGTTCCAGGCTGTGGCCTTCTGGGCTCCCCATACAACTCGCTGCTCACTCTGGCTCGGCTCCCAGCCCTGTCTGTGGTCCTGTCTCATCCCCCCCACCCCCGGTATCTGTCTATCAGCCCCGATGGCTGTTGTCATGACAACACCGATCATCTACGCCCATGATTGGACAGACGCACCAGGAAATAACTGTAGTCGCCATGTTTAATGATGGAAAAAAAGAATGTGAATGTAACGTTTAAGCAGCTGTATTGTTCATTTTTACTATCTACACAGACAACGAAGATAATTCATATTTCTATATTTTACTGTCTGTGTTGAAAAATGATTTTGACGTTATGTTATGAGCATTACACCAGAAAGTCTCGGAGGCCATTTTAGAAGCGGGCATTACGTCATCAGAGCGCCATGGAACTACGATCTACGTCTAATGAATCACGTGACCTCCCGGCTGCCCATACACTCCATGCTTTTACCTCAAAATGACAATCCGTACTGACGGGGAATGATGCTCACCACGCCCTCTTTTTCTACCATTGGTCGAGTCCCGGGAGTGTCTACTATTGTCATGACAACGATCATCATTGACCGCTGTGATTGGACACACCAGGAAACCTGGATAGAAGCCATGTTTAATGAGGGAAAACAAATGAAAGTTAGAGTGACTCTTTGCTAATTAATTAGCGCACCTCGCAAAGACGTCAAGTGGACATGAACCGCTTCTAACGTTTACACTCTCTCATGGATAGTATGACAAGACCGTGTGGTGATATCGGTGTCGGGCTTCATGGCGGCCATTTTTAAGAAGGGCAAAGCTCCATTGCACAGTAACGAGCTCAGCGTTTAGTAGTGACACTGGGCGGGGCTCGCTGGTCCCCTCCCTCTCGCTCCCATTGGCTGTCAGTCCCGGAAGTTTCCAGTAGCAGTTGTGAGTCAGCTGCTTGTCACCTGTTCTGTAGCTTTTGTCGCCGTTTCCTCCGGCAGTGCCCGGGCGCTCTTCTATTTCCACCATGGACGAGAACAGCCCGCTGGTGTCTCCGGAGCGGGAGCTTCCTGACTACACCTTCCAGTCTAAGCCTTCCCCGGTGTCCCCGGCACCGCTCAGCCCCGCCGCTCGCACCGTGCCCGGGGTAGTGGTTCGGATCCCGCAGTCCTCCCCGCAGTGTGTCCCGGCGCCTTCTCCCCCCGGCTCCCCCACAGAGGAGAGGCAGCCGCTGCTGGAGCGCAGCCATCACCGGAGCAAGAACTGCTTCCCGGACGACCCGGAGTTCACGGAGGTGGTGAGGCGGGCGGAGAGGGCGATCAGCCGGGGCATCTTCCCGGAGAGGATCTACCAGGGCTCCAGCGGCAGCTACTTCGTCAAAG
Organism: Bufo gargarizans; assembly: GCF_014858855.1. Lineage (NCBI taxonomy): Eukaryota > Metazoa > Chordata > Amphibia > Anura > Bufonidae > Bufo > Bufo gargarizans. The sequence goes on from NC_058085.1 coordinate 387,847,564, forward strand.
ACGAGCAGGAGGTGAGGTGACGCGGGCCCCTGTGGCCCCTACAGCAGCCACTAGGCATGGGCCCCAGGTAATGGCTGGCTGTATGTGGCGGGGCCCCTGCTAAAGGCTGGTTGTATGTGGCGGGGCCCCTGCTAAAGGCTGGTTGTATGTGGCGGGGCCCCTGCTAAAGGCTGGTTGTATGTGGCGGGGCCCCTGCTAAAGGCTGGTTGTATGTGCTGGGGCCCCTGCTAAAGGCTGGTTGTATGTGGCGGGGCCCCTGCGTTCTATAACGTTTTAATACACTTTGGATTTCAGTTCTTTGCCTTTTACTGGACCTCTGCTTGCTGTCAGTGTCAGCTTGCTGTCTTGTTTACATTCCAATCCCGTGGAGACCTTGCCTGTTTCACAGCTGAGAGTTTGCTACAGTGGTATCCAGTCCTTCCTCCTATAATAAGTAAGCCCAAATCCGGGACCAGTACATATAGATGAGGGGCCCCGGGAGAAGCCGAGCGCGGGTGAAGGTCAGCGAATGCAGTTTTGTGAGTCTGAGGAATTAAAGGGGTCGTCTCACCTGATCACATATTCTCCAGGATAGGCCACCAGTGTCGGGTACAGTGCTGCCCATAATTATTCATACCCCTGGCAAATTTTGACTTAAAGTTACTTTTATTCAACCAGAAAGTAACGGGAAATGACATCGGTGTCTCCCAAAAGATAATAAGACGATGTACAAGAGGCATTATTGTGGGAAAAACATTTCTCAGCTTTTATTTACATTTGAGCAAAAAATACAAGATGTTCCGCACTGTGGAAAATCTGAGAGGACGTGGTCGGAAGCCAAAAGTGACCCCTGTGCTGCCAGGAGGATAGTTAGAGAGGTGAAAAAGAATCCAAGGATCACCACCAAGGCCATCCTGGTGAATCTGGGCTCTGCTGGTGGCAATGTCTCAAGGCAGACAATCCACGGACACTGCACAATGCAGACCAAGGAGGACGCCACTTCTCCAGATAAGGCAGACAAGAGCTCTCTTGGCCTTTGCAAAAGCTCATCTGGACAAAGAAGAAGACTTCTGGTCTTCTGTGTTATGGTCAGATGAAACAGAAATTTTATTGTTTGGTCACAATGATGGTTCCTTCATTTGGCGTAAAAAAGGAGAAGCCTTCAACCCAAAGAACACCATCCCCACTGTCAGACATGGTGGTGGGAACCTAATGCTTCGGTGGTGCTTTTCGGCCATTGGACCAGGGAACCTAATCACAGTAAACGGCACCATGAAAAAAGAGCAATAAATGAGGATTCTCACCGACAACATCAGGCGTCTGCAGAGAAACTTGGCCTTGGGCACCAGTGGACATTTCAGCAGGACAATGACCCAAAACACCCAGCAAAAGTGGTAAGAAATGGTTATCAGACAACAACATTAACGTTTTGAAGCGGCCCAGCCAGAGTCCAGACTGGAATCCAATTGAGAATCTGTGGAGGGATCAGGGTGATGGCAAGAAGACCCTCTAACCTGAAAGATTTGGGGCTCATTGCTAAAGATGGATGGGCAAAAATACCTGTGGAGACGTGCAAAAAGCTGCTCTGCAATTATAGGGAGCGTTTGATTGCTGTAATAGCCAATAAAGGACTTCTATTAATTATTGAGAAGGGGATGAATAATTTTGCACTGGACACTTTTTTCCCACAATAATGCCTCTTGTACATCGTCTTATTATCTTTTGGGAGACACCTATGTCATTTCCCGCCAAAAAATTACTTGCTGGTTGAATAAAAGTAACTTTAAGTCAAAATTTGCCGGGGGTATGAATAATTATGAGCAGCACTGTAGGTGCAGGTCCCACCTCTGAGACCTGCACCCGTCTCTACAATGGGCCCGCGGGGTGCTCTCTATTAAGTTCTATGGGAGTTCCGAAAAAAGCCAAGGAAGCGAGCATGATGACTGTTTTTGGAAATGAATGGAGAGTGCACTGCGCATGTGCTCGCTTCAGGAGATAGAACGGGACCCCTAGCGATATGCAACCACCGTCTCGGAGGAGACCACCCCTTTAATTCCTCAGACTCACAAAGACTGTAAAACGGCGTATCAAAAGGCGCATGTGCTGACCAAAAGTGAGCAGAGAGCAGGTGCACATGCGCAGTGCACTATTTCTATGTGACTTCTGAAAATACCTGAGCGTGCTCACTCAGCTTTTTACAGAACTCCTATAGAAAGGAATAGAGTGCACGCTGCGCATGCGCGCTCCTTCACTTTGAAGGCCCGTTGAAGAGATGGGTGTGGGTCTCAGAGGGGGGACCTGCACCTACCTGAGATTGGGAATATGCCGCCAATATACGAGATGGACCAACCTCTTAAAAAAACAAACAAAAAAAACGATCCCAGCGGTGGGCCCTATATTCTCCTCTCTGTATAGTGTGGCCCTTCGCTGCCAGACTGTATACTGAGACAGTCCAGGATTACAAAAACTTGCTTTTATTCCAAACCGCACCACCCCTGTCCGCAGGGGGTATGCGGTATTGCAGCTCTGCCCCATTGACTCCAATGGAGCTGAGCTGCAATTCCAGACACAACCTGTGGACAGGGGTGGTGCTGGTTTTGGAAGAAAGCAGCCATGTTTTTGTAATTTTGAGCAAATCTTTTAACCCCGGAGTGATTTGTTCCTTGGGAATTTGGATGGAGGATTAAAACCACCCGGGAACCTCCCTGAGCAGGTGGCAAACGATGGCCCCGGGACTTCCTTATCTAGATGTACAAATCTGCCTTGGCCCAGCAAGTTCTTCTGTCTCTGAATGTAAAAACAAGGGTAATGTTGTAATTTGCTGACAGGAAGCAGAGATACGCCAAGACAGTTCACATGGCTTTGAGTCACGGGTCTTGGAGAGCTGTAGACTAGAAGATAAAGTCCCGGATGTCGGTGGCGTGACAGCGAGGTCACATGATCGGAGTCACACGGCCACATGTGACCAGGATGTCATGGCTGGAGCTTCGGGGGAGGAGGGTCTAAGGCTCCTTGGAGTCACAGGCGCTCTGGATCTCAGGATGTGTCAGGACGCTGCTTGTGGAGGGGTGACTTGGGGTCCTCTTTAGTTGTGTGCTGGGTTAGCCCTTTAGATGACTGCACAACAGGGTCCCTTTAACTGGCTGTAGATGGGGTTCCCCTTTAGTTGTTTACACATAGGCCTCCTATGTTCCCCTTTAGCTGGGGGCCCATGGGGCTCCTATGTTCCCCTTTAGCTGGGGGCCCATGGGGCTCCTATGTTCCCCTTTAGCTGGGGGCCCATGGGGCTCCTATGTTCTCCTTTAGCTGGGGGTCCATGGGGCTCCTATGTTCCCCTTTAGCTGGGAACACTTCATGCTCCCCAGTTCCCTATCAGCACAACAGGGCTGGAGTCCCCCTTTAGACTCCATTCACACGTCCATGGTGTGTTGCGGACGTGCAAATTGCGGATCCGCAACACACCCGCCCGGCACCCCTATAGAAATGCCTATTATTGTCCGCAGCTGCAGACAAGAATAGGACATGTTCTATCTTTTGCGGAGCTGCGGACCCGAAGATCGGGGCCGCGCTCCGCAAATGCGGAACGGATGTGGACCCATTTGCGGACGTTTGAATGATGCCTTAGCTGGAGCCCCCAGGACTCCTATGCCTCGTTTCCACTGAGCGGATCGGTTCGGGTTGGTACGGTACGGTTCGCTATTTTGGGTGTTTCCACTATGAAAGCGATCCATACAAGCGAACCGTACCGCACCATTCAGGGTCCTGCTTCAGATGTAGGGCCATAGAAAAATGGAACGGTTCGGTTAGGGCGCAGCTACTTGCGTCACACAATACATTCTCCTGATTGGCGGCCTGAATAACGTCAAACGTAAGCGCAACATAAACACCACGCCGCCATTACTACAGATAATAGGAGAAGCTGTGGTCGTCTCAGGAACTACCAAACACCAAAATGCAAGTAGTGAAAACACGAGCTGCTGGATGACCTCCATCTTTGTTGTTTGTAGCGTCGCGTTTGTTGTCGCACTAGTGTGACGTCACGCTACGCATTTTTTTTCTAAACCACGTATTGACCCGGCGGCCCGAGTTGCAGTGGAAACGCTCACCTAAATAGACCGGACCATTAAAAATCTTCCAAACTGAGCCGACCCGAACCGATCCTCTCAGTGGAAACGAGGCACTAGCTTCCCCTACAACTGGCAACACGTGGGACTCCTCGGTTCCCTAATAAATGGCAGAACACAAGGCTCCTGAGTTCCCCTTTCACACTGAAGTCCAGGGCTCCCCTTTAGTTTTCTGATCAGCAGGGGTGCTGGGTGTCAAACCCCCGCCGATGAGCTAGTGACGGGCTGTTCTGAGGATAAAGGCTGTGTTCACATCCGCGTTATGGTTAGCCAGTGACAGATCGGTCACACGACTGCGCCCACGGCCTCCTGTCGTCTAGATGGTAGCAGACACCGATGTGGGGAGATAATTGGTGTAAATCCTTCCTTCTCGGCTGTGTCACCCCGTCCCCTGTCATTCTATAGACGTGGCTTCCCATCTCCGCCATCTGTGTCATCGGCAGTGCTGGCAGGTGATTGCACGTGGCATGCTTTGGCAGTGAGATACTAGATAGAAGTTGGCAAGTGTGCCCATGTCACACAGATTTCACACGTCTTCGTATGTCTTCTGCACTGCACGATGCTCGCAACACGACACCCGTAAATGATAGCGGCCTTTCATCCCGCGTGCTGCAGCAACTGCCAGCACGAAATTCTGGAAATGCAAATGTCAAATGCAAAAATGTCCTGTAAATGTCACTGCGCAGCTTATGCTGGAAGCCTGCCATCCCCGGGGAGTGCTCCTGAATGGGATGTTACTGCACCTCGGAATTGCCTGCCAGCCATTGCCCCGTTACCTTTACTGATATTACCCCCGGGGATCAGCAGATGATCCGTGGGCAGATGGCCGCGCCAGACGGGGCGAGTGATTACAACTCCCATCAGGTCTAGTATTAGTATTGCTGCTTCTCAATAGTCTAATAATATTGGGCAACTGCTAGTTGTGCAATTTTCCTATTCAGCAACCGAGGTAGCTGCTGATTTCAGGCAAAAAGAAACAAAAAATGGGGAAGTGATTGAGCCTGCCTAAATCTGCTGAGATATTGCAATAAGGATTGGACTTAAAGGGGAATTCCAGGTTGTTAATATTGATGGGCTATCCTCAGGATAGGTCATCAGTGGGGGTCCGACTCCCGGCACCCAGGCCGATCAGCAATTGGAAGAGGTCACAGCGCTTAGGTGAGCGCTGTGGTCTCTTTCTCAGTCTGTGACGTAATTTCCATCAGTCACATGGTCTATGTACAGCTCAGATCTATTCAAGTGAATGGGCCTGGGCTGCAATACCAAGCACAGCCACTGTACAATGTATGGCGCTGTGCTTGGTGCACTATGAAGGCTGCAGAGCTCCGCCTAGCGCTGCGGCCCCTTCTTACAGATGATTATTGGAGTTGCTGGGAGTCATAGATCAGTTTGTCAGTCCCCTTTAAATTACTGAAGCCCCTAGAGTCCCTCCATATGTCTCTATATGGTGCGTTATTTGGCACAGTATTGTGGAATTATTTTCCGCTAGAAGCCGTGCTGTGTAATATGACCTCTGAAGGAGATTGGAAAATGCTGAAATCTACCTTGATCAGATGCCTGATGGGAGGACTGTGAGCCTTAGGCCCCTTTCAGATGAGCGAGTGTCACGCTGCGGACTCGCAGAGCAGCACCTGTCCTGACCTCCCTTGCACTGCCGGGGCACATAGCATTATATTGATTTATTATGCTGTGTACATGTCAGTCCTATCCAATACTACAGACCTCTAAAGGTTACATAACATCATAAATCAATATAATGCTATGCGACCCCGGCAGTGCTAGGGAGGTCAGGACAGGTTCTGCTCTGCGAGTCCGCAGCGTGACACTCGCTCGTCTGAAAGGGGCCTAAGGGTACATTCACACAACCGTATTTATGGGTCTGCCTCTGTCCCGCAATTTTGTGACCCATTCTTTTCAGTGGGGCTGCAAAAGATGGCGACAGCACACCTTGTCAATTGCGGACAAGAATAGGCATTTCTAACATAGGGCTGGCCGTATGCCTTCTGCAAAATGCGGAACGCATATGGGGCTGGTTTCCGCAATTTGTGGACCGCAAAACGCATACAGTTGTGTGACTAGACCCTTAACTGTAGCGAGATCCACGGCGCTCGGTTGCAGCATTGCAAAATATTTGCTGGTTTGTAAATCGTAAAGGCGCCATACACGTTGGAGAAATATCAGGCGAACCCACCTATCGTCGACCGTGCCTGGGGGCGGCACGCCAGAACGCCGAATAAACTGCTGTGGTGTGTGTTCAGCTTTAGACGCTTTCAAGATTTCGGCTAAGTGCAAGTGAAACATCCTGGAAGGGAGGTCCGTGATGCAGCTGTGGATCCAGAATGAGGAGGTTTTATAATCTCTTGTGACTGTATGACGCAGAGCCGCCATCAGGAATTGGACCCGGGGGCTGCTTTTTGGAATGGGGAGATTTATTAAGATCTAAAAATCTAAAAGTTGCACCATTTTTCTGCTAGAAATGTGCCACTTTTTGATAAATTCTCCCAACATTCCACTCTTGCCATACGCATACATTTGTGTTGCTTTTTGCACCAGTTTCTTGTCATGGAGTAAGATGCGCCAAATTTATTAAGAGGTGACCAGACCGTTGAACCTCTCTGCAGGGAAAGCTGGCGCAGGTCAATGCAGGCCCAGATGGATCGGTCACATAACCCTCTATCGATGACCATCCGTGCGCCTACTATAATATATGCCAGCTTGTAGCATAATTTATAAGAAGTCTGTCGGACCGCAGGAGGCCGTTCCCGCTCCCGCCAAGCCTTCTTACTCAAAATGCCACTTGTTCCATATATTGCCACTTTATTAAGTCACAAAAATGGCACAAATCACTTGATAAATTTCCTCCAGACAGTTTCCTGTGAGAAATAACGAGCAATTCCACGCGTGCTATATACATGCTCTGCAGAGGCTGCAGTGTTAAGCAGGCCCTGACTCGGGTTGACCCTGTTCCTCAGGGGTTGACTCTGTACAGGCTCCACCGAAACCTCAGCATTCGCAAACTCGGATGGGGATCAAATGAGAAAGGACCTGTTGATTCTTTTCCAGGATGGAAGGGGGAGTGGGGTCCATTACCAGCAGTTTCATTTTGATGCTTGCAGTGGGACTTCCTAATCTCTGAGTGCACTCTTTTATAGTACTCGCTCAGTACAGTGCACTTGACATGAGTGTGTAAGGAGGACAGAGCGGAGATGTTCCACGTATAGCATACTTGACATTCCAAGGATTCTTGCAACCTTCTGCTTGATGCCTCCATCACTTTGATGCCTCATTCCCAGTTATTCAGCGCTGCCAGTTCCCGCTACCTTAGGACAGAGGGTAAAGTAAGGACTGCACAGACAACAGGGGTGCGTTTGCCCGATCCCTGGGACCCCTGCGGCGTGGGTCGTATGTTACACAGATGCAGAACCCCTGCTACATGCCCCGGGTATCATGGTCGGATGACGAACAGTCACCAGAAAGGCATGTATATTAGATTTGTCTGGCTTCAGACGCTTTTATGAGGTTACGATGTCGTGGGATTAGATTTATAATTTAGAATAATAGAATTAGGCTGAGAGATTTTTTGATGGCTTCGATAATGATCCTGTACAGAGGGCACAGGGGGCATCACCAGGAGATGTGATGGACCTATATCCTTTATACACTCTGTACATTGCTGTACGCTTCTTTCAGGGCTTCTAGTTTTAGTTCCTTTTTGTACTGAAGTGATCACTTTAGAAAGCGTAGATATTTTTTGCCCGGGTGAGATGTGGACGCTTGCATTGTAGACCCATTGCCATCTGTGCCCATTTTAACGTGGAAGGATGGAGTAATGGCCGCAGATAACTTCATTACTATTCCACAAGTTTATGTTAATTAGTGTGTCGGACTGTGAGGATCCTCCGATCAAATATAGGGTTCTACATCAACCCCTTCTACCCTACTCCTTACCAAGGGGCCCTTGGTTCTGGTATCTAAAATGGCTGGGTCCTGTCAATTATGGTTATGCCATTAGTGGGAGCCATAATGAAGCGTTTTGCTGCCCTTGCTCAATTCAGAACTGATGATGGATACCAGCTTAGATCCACCGAGGTGATGGTAGGCTGTGCCTTTTGTTTGATAGAGCCTCAGCCTCCCAACCTAAATAGATTAATTCAGGTGACATTCATCTTCTTAGGAGGAGGGTAACATGTGCAGCACTCATATTGTGCTAGGGTCTTCCAGTGCCTTAGATAAAAGCACTTGTGTGAGGATCTTACTACCCTTGGTTATAGGAGTGATGCTGAAGATTGACCAACTCCATCAATGTTATGCGTGTTTCTTCCAGTCAGAAGGAGATGGTTATATCGCCATCGTGCAAGCTCCTCCAGTTAAGGGTCTTTCAGCTGTTTGGTGAAGCCTCTCCTCTCTCCCATGTCGGTCTGCAAGACCCTTATGTAAAGACCAACAAAGTTTAGGTCTGTCAGTCCCATAAATGAAGGCCCTCAACGAGGGTCTGCCAGTTCATTAGATGAAATTGCTCGAGTGTCTGCCAGTCCCTTAGACGACAGCCCTCAACGAGGGTCTGCCAGTCCCTTAGACGACAGCCCTCAACGAGGGTCTGCCAGTCCCTTAGACGACAGCCCTCAACGAGGGTCTGCCAGTCCCTTAGACGACAGCCCTCAACGAGGGTCTGCCAGTCCCTTAGACGACAGCCCTCAACCGAGGGTCTGCCAGTCCCTTAGACGACAGCCCTCAACCGAGGGTCTGCCAGTCCCTTAGACGACAGCCCTCAACCGAGGGTCTGCCAGTCCCTTAGACGACAGCCCTCAACCGAGGGTCTGCCAGTCCCTTAGACGACAGCCCTCAACCGAGGGTCTGCCAGTCCCTTAGACGACAGCCCTCAACCGAGGGTCTGCCAGTCCCTTAGACGACAGCCCTCAACCGAGGGTCTGCCAGTCCCTTAGACGACAGCCCTCAACCGAGGGTCTGCCAGTCCCTTAGACGACAGCCCTCAACCGAGGGTCTGCCAGTCCCTTAGACGACAGCCCTCAACCGAGGGTCTGCCAGTCCCTTAGACGACAGCCCTCAACCGAGGGTCTGCCAGTCCCTTAGACGACAGCCCTCAACCGAGGGTCTGCCAGTCCCTTAGACGACAGCCCTCAACCGAGGGTCTGCCAGTCCCTTAGACGACAGCCCTCAACCGAGGGTCTGCCAGTCCCTTAGACGACAGCCCTCAACCGAGGGTCTGCCAGTCCCTTAGACGACAGCCCTCAACCGAGGGTCTGCCAGTCCCTTAGACGACAGCCCTCAACCGAGGGTCTGCCAGTCCCTTAGACGACAGCCCTCAACCGAGGGTCTGCCAGTCCCTTAGACGACAGCCCTCAACCGAGGGTCTGCCAGTCACATAGATGAAACATGCTAGATGCACCCTTAGTGCTGGACATTGAGGTGAATGGTTGAATCTTCCATTGACACATGCGTTATGGTGGGATGCCTACCATTTACTACGGTCAGTGGTCTACAGGCCAATTTTTTGAAAGCCCTCAAGAATGAGAAGGTATTAGTTTGTTGGTTGTCAGGATGAGGCAGTACATGTCTAATGTATCTGGGCATCTGGTGAAGTGATAACTGCAGAACTTTCTCTATTTCATGTCCCTGTATTTTGAGCTGCGGAACCATTTAGTTTGAGCCACACTCTGAAACGAGAGCGGATTGGGACCTTCCCTTCCTGTCTCAATTTCGTCATTTCTGGAGTTCAGGAGATTTCTATCTCCTCCTTTCTCACCTTTCCCGTCCTCCCGTTTCACCTCGCTTCAGTTATCTTCCCGTCTAATGTTGTTGGGTCCTCGCATTATCTGTCTTCTGCATCTGCTGAGTTTCTTTTTCCCTTTCTTCTATCAGACCAGTTGGTTGCTTATTGATTTTGGGTTGGTGCCCATCATCTCAGCCGGAACGGAGCCTTCACTATCTACAGCTCTTATTAGAATAACAAAACAGCCGTTCACGTTTAAATAAAGGAAACCAGGAATTTGGAAGCCGACCCGGCTGTTTTCTGCACTTTACTACTGCCGTGTATGTGGTTTAGATTTCATCCCATGTTCTTTTCATTCACTCAATCTTTAATTGTGTGTAATTGAGGGGAGTGGCTGTAATGGGCCCGGACAGTGGCCATTTTGAATAATAATTTAACATATTCACCAGCTGAATTACTATCTAACTGGATCCTAAAGTCTACAGAAATCTACCACGACATGTAGACCCTTGATAATCAAGAACCGATTTTATTTTTCCAGAGCAGATCCTTCCCTACCCTTTGATGTTTTCAGTGAATGTATGACCCAGTCTTCAGTTTCTGGAGGTTGTTGCCCCTCTGTTTCATCCATGGAAGACGTTTGGGTTTCTTTATAATCAGAGATGACCACGTCCTACATCATTGATGGGAGAGAGACTTAAGTTGGGGGCAGCGTAATGTTAATTAGTGTACCCATAGGCTGGCTGGAGTATCCTCTCAATAGGGTTAGGCACTGATCGGGACAGGGTGCAGCTTTCTGCCATGTCAGAGAAGGGGAAATGGAGGGGATGTAGAATGAAGCCTTTCATCCTGGATGTCTATGTTATGGAATTACTACTACTACTACTTCCTTCCTCCTTTCCTTTCCTTTAACTCCTTCCTTCACCCCTTTCCTTTCATTTACCTTCTTTCTTTTCTCCTTTCCTTTTTTCTTTCATTTACCGCCCTTCTTTCTTTACCTCTTTCCTCCCTTCCTTTCCCTTTTTACCTCTTTCCTCCCTTCCTTTCCCTTTTTACCTCTTTCCTCCCTTCCTTTCCCTTTTTACCTCTTTCCTCCCTTCCTTTCCCTTTTTACCTCTTTCCTCCCTTCCTTTCCCTTTTTACCTCCTTTCCTCCCTTCCTTTCCCTTTTTACCTCCTTTCCTCCCTTCCATTCCCTTTTTTACCTCCTTTCCTCCCTTCCATTCCCTTTTTTACCTCCTTTCCTCCCTTCCATTCCCTTTTTTACCTCCTTTCCTCCCTTCCATTCCCTTTTTTACCTCCTTTCCTCCCTTCCTTTCCCTTTTTACCTCCTTTCCTCCCTTCCTTTCCCTTTTTACCTCCTTTCCTCCCTTCCTTTCCCTTTTTACCTCCTTTCCTCCCTTCCTTTCCCTTTTTACCTCCTTTCCTCCCTTCCTTTCCCTTTTTACCTCCTTTCCTTCCTTCCTTTCCCTTTTTACCTCCTTTCCTCCCTTCCTTTCCCTTTTTACCTCCTTTCCTCCCTTCCTTTCCCTTTTTACCCTCCTTTCCTCCCTTCCTTTCCCTTTTTACCTCCTTTCCTCCCTTCCTTTCCCTTTTTACCTCCTTTCCTTCCTTCCTTTCCCTTTTTACCTCCTTTCCTCCCTTCCTTTCCCTTTTTACCTCCTTTCCTCCCTTCCTTTCCCTTTTTACCTCCTTTCCTCCCTTCCTTTCCCTTTTTACCTCCTTTCCTCCCTTCCTTTCCCTTTTTACCTCCTTTCCTCCCTTCCTTTCCCTTTTTACCTCCTTTCCTTCCTTCCTTTCCCTTTTTACCTCCTTTCCTCCCTTCCTTTCCCTTTTTACCTCCTTTCCTCCCTTCCTTTCCCTTTTTACCTCCTTTCCTCCCTTCCTTTCCCTTTTTACCTCCTTTCCTCCCTTCCTTTCCCTTTTTACCTTTTAAAAGTAATTTTTGTGTTGCTGCATTCCAAAAGAGGAATGTTTGGGGGGCAGGGGTTGAATAGCAATTCCAGCATACAGTATTAGTGCCTGTCAGTGTTACTGACCATCCATCGGATGCTCACAGCAGACCTAGGAGCTTTCCTTAGGCCCCCGGCTTCCATGGTAATGTGTAGGACCCCGTTAATGTCCAGTACATAGGAGTGTCAGTGGCCCCTGTGGAGCGGCACATACATTTATGTCTGCCTGGTCAGCATTTATGTTAGGTCTTCATATTTCTCCCATTTGTCCCAGCAATGGAGGTGACCAGTGACTAATGGTCCTCACACTGATCACGAGTCAGGCAACTGACTTCTAGGACTCTCATTCTGGCATCATCTGCAAAAGAGGAAGCTTGTCTCCGTGGTCCAGTAGTATGCGGTGCACTGTAGTTGTGTGTTATTTATATTTATTATGTAAAATGCACATAATCTAAGGTTAGTTTCACATCAGCGTTTTTTTTGTTCAGGTTCCGCTTTTGTTAATACAACACTACGCATCCGTTCGTATGCGGTTGTATTATATTGAAACCGAACAAACTGGATCCGGCATTAAAATCGTTGTAAGTCAATGGCGGACGGATCAGTTTTTTTAATGCCAGATCCGGTTTCTTCCATTTCACAGACCGGACACAAAACTGCTGCTTACTGTCACAAAACGGAACTGATGCATCCATCATTGACAATGAATGGGGACAAAACTGAACCGTTTTGACTCGATTTTGAGGTCCTCTGCCAGATCTCAAAATCGGAAAGCCAAAAACGCTTATGTAAAGATAGCCTAAATTAGGATTTTTATGTGTCCCATCAGTTAAGTGTCCTTTTTTTTAAATTGCTCATAGAGCAGGGATCAGCAACCTTCGGCACTCCAGCTGTGGTGAAACTACAACTCCCAGCATGCACACTTGTTTTGCTGTTTTCAGAACTCCCATAGAAATGAATGGAGCATGCTGGGAGTTGTAGTTTCAGCACAGCTGGAGTGCCGAAGGTTGATGACCACTGTCGTAGAGGCATGTCTGAAATTATATATCTCTAAAATGTAGGGACAGAAACGCTCAACCCCCATTCTTTTTGTTCAGGTCTCCTCCGAGAGCAGAACCGACAGGAACTAAGGGGTGCAATGCTCATACGAGCGCTTCTGCCCCTTCCTTTTAGCAAAACGTGGAGGTCTGATCACCTGGACCCCCACAGATCTGAACTTCTGAAGTGTAAATTTTAAGTTTCCATTCCTTAATAACAGTTCGCTGATGACATTGGTTCACATTAGGAATGGGTGACTGGTCTCACAATGTTATGATGGGGATGAAAGTCCTGGATGGAAATGTGAGGTCTCCCTGACCTCTTGATGAAGCATTTTCTGCATGATGTTCTCTTTTATTTTCCAGGAAGTCATTGCCGTCTTCAAACCAAAAACAGAGGAGCCCTACGGCCAGCTGAACCCCAAGTGGACAAAGTGGCTGCAGAAGCTGTGCTGCCCCTGCTGTTTCGGACGGGACTGTCTTGTTCTGAACCAGGGATATCTGTCCGAGGCCGGAGCCAGTCTAGTAGACCAAAAACTGGAGCTAAATATTGTTCCTCGCACTAGGGTAATCTCACTCCTCCATTATGCAGGCAGCTAGAATTCAGCTGTGGCTCCACGGAGATGTGGCGTCGCCTCTGATTTGCAGTAACATTGCACAAGGCCACAATGGACGATCGGTTTAGACTTGAGGGCCACTGGAACCGGCTACTCAGTCTGTTCATGAAATGTGGAACTCATTAAAGGGTTTCTCTGCGATTTTTCTTATTGATGGCCTATATCCAAAACTCCAATCTAGACAGCACTTCAAGTGATAAGAAGAGGAGGGGGGGGGGGGGGGCCACGCCCCCAAGGGGTAAGATTCAACTCCCCCACATAAATGGATAGTCCAAAACTGTACAAGATTAAGACATCCGTTTTAATTTCAAAATTGGGTATCCAAAGCAAAGTCGCATCTGGAATAAAAAGGATCACCAATTTTGCAATTGGATGTGCTGTCTCCATCTTGTACCGTTTTGGACTATCATCAGGATAGGTAATCAATCCGAAATTGGCAGAGTCCGACTCCCGCCACCCCTGTCCCATCAGCTGTTTGAGGAAACTGCGGCGCTCACCGGAGCCTCCTCGCAGCCTACCAAGCACAACGCTGTCCATTTGGTAGCAACTGTGCTTGGTATGGCAGCTCAGGCCTATTCACCTAGGCCATGTGACCGATGAACGCGATGTCACATGTCCTAGAGAGAGGCCTAAGCTGTCATGGAATGCTGTGGCCTCTTTGGCCAATCTGATATTGATGACCTTTCCTGAGGATAGGTCACCATCATCAATATTAAAATCCTAGAAAACCTCTTTATTAATATCATTTATTTGATTGCGCCATTAAAGGGGTTGTGCAGCGATTTTATATTGATGACCTCTCCTCGGCCACCCCCACCGATTAGCTGTTTGACAAGGAGGCGGCGCACCATGCGAGCTCTACTTCCTCTTCATTACACTACGCATCGTCTCTTGTGGAGCGGCAGCGTAGTGTGATTACAAGTACCCGAGTACTCGTCATTATAGGGTGATGAACAGGAAGCAGTGCTTGCATGGAGCACCGCCTCCTCTTCAAACATCTGATCGGCGAGGGTGCTGGGTGTCGGAACCCTGCTGATCTGATACAGATGACCTGTCCTGAGGATAGGTCATTAATAGAAATCGCTGCACAACCCCTTCAATTCCATGGAACTGTACATCAAGAGGGGGTTACACATACGTAATATAAAAAATACAATAAACAGACTGGTACAGAGGGGGGGAGAATCCTACATACAAGAGATTACAATCTACAAATCTCTTTATTGGGGTTGTCTATGTTGGACAGTCTCTTTTTGTTTGTTGCAAGGGCCCCCAATAATAGTGATCACACGGGTTCTCCTCCGGTGAGAATGCCAGCGATCAGTTGTAAGCCCAGGTACATGTTCTCAATTTCCTTGCTGCTCCACCTTTAGGGGAAGCAAAGATTAGATCCCATTGAAATCATTGGTCGTCTTGGTCTTGGACCTCCAGAGTGAGAGAGACTTTTTGAATGGCAATCAATGCTGGTCCGACTTAATGCGGCGCCCAGCTGAAGTGTATTATGGCTGCGCAGTAAGGCTACTTTCACACTTGCGTTGTTGCTTTCCGGTATTGAGGTCCGGCAGAGGATCTCTATACCGGGGGGGAAAAAAAAAGTTACTGTTTTGTCCTCCGGCATTTTAAATGGAAAGAGATCCATTCCGGATGCATCAGGAGGACGTCTTCCGTTCCAGCAGCATTCCGTTTTGTGACCGGAAACCAAAACCGCTGAAAGCTGCGGTTTTGTGTCTGGCCTAAAAAAAACAGATCCGTCACCCATTGACTTTCAATGTATTTAGTGACGGTGACTGTTTTTTTTTTTTTTTTTTCGTTTTGATTTCACACAATCGCATCCTAACGGAACGGATGCATCCTGATGTGCAAAATCAAAACGGATCAGTTTTCCTCTGCCGTATCTCAATACCGGTATTAACAACACAAGTGTGAAAGTAGCCTTAGGGAGCCCATGAGGGGCCCTGACCACTGCCAGATCTCCCCCTACATTGTACTTTCATATTCATTATAGAAACGTAATCTGTTCACGCGGCTCTCGATTCCTGTAATCTTTCTAGATGGTCAGCTCTGCCCTGTGCTTTATTGCAGGTTGTATATTTATCCAGTGAAACATTTAATTACAGCGCCATAGACCGCGTCAAGTCCAGAGGGAAGCGGCTGGCGTTGGAAAAAGTGCCAAAAGTTGGTCAGCGGTTTAATCGGATTGGATTGCCTCCTAAGGTAAGGCAGAAGGACCAATAGCTTGTATGGATGCAGCCCGCCTGTTCATGCTGTCCGTTGAGCGCAGTGCTGACTTGGTGGATTGCATCTGATTAAAACACTCCATAATTAGACATCTTGTTCTGTTGGGGCCTCAGGTCTCAGTGCTCGTTTTCTTTTCTGTAAAATGTAAAAAAAATGCATAAAGGGTCATCCTCTTCACAGATACTGATGGCATATTGCTGGGGCATGCTATTCCTTGGGAGGTGGGGGAGGGACTTACCCTGTTCTGAGATTGAAGGGGTCACAACGGCTGCTTGTAGAGATCGGTCATAACTTTCTGTGATGGGAATAACTCTTTAATAGGAATAAGTTTGGTCAAGAATGCAGAACAAGCCCTGTGACGTGATCAAGGCCCATGTCTACTATTGGCAGACAGCCATTGGTCTGTTAAAGGGCCCCAGGCCTGTCTGACCATACTTCCTGTTGTTAGGGCACACTCGGGTATGTCCTGACCTATGTACTAGTCCACGCTGGTCTCTACCACTCCGTCCTCTCTCGACACAATGCCCAATCAGCCAATCACTACTGCCTCAGCCAGTCATTGGCTAAGTGGGAACTTCCTGTTTGTCGAGAGAGGACGGGGTGGTAGAGACCAGCGGGCGACGGGAGCGGCAGGGGATCAATGAAGGGAGTATGGGTTCTTATACTTTTTACTTCCCTCTCAGTCCACTGCCACCAATTTTTTTTTCTCCACGTGAAAACTCCTTTAAATAGAGGTCCTGGTACTGAAAATAATATACATTTTTTGGCCTTGTAACAACCTTTGCGATAAATCTATAACCATTTATGATTGACTGTAAAGAAAAAAATGCATATAAATGAAACGCTGTCTGTGTACCAAGAAATGGAAGCTACATAAAGTACAACTCCTCTCCAAAGAGCTAAGCGATATGCCACCAATGTCCGAGATGAGAATACTCCTTAAAGGGCATCTGTCAGCAGTTTCGTACCTATGACACTGTCTGACCTGTTACATGTGCGCTTGGCAGCTGAAGGCATCTGTGTTGGTCCCATGTTCATATGTGTCCTCATTACTGAGAAAAATAAGGTTTTAATATATGCAATTTAGCCTCTAGGAGCAATGGGGGCGTCACCATTACATTTGAAACTTGAAGATTGAAATATCTTTGGGTGATGCTCCGAGCCTGCCGGAGTGATCGCAAGGCTGGGGGTGGTCACATGGTACAGGGCAGCAGGTCACGTGATCAGACTGCCGAGAACGTGACCTCTGTGTCCCGGCAACAGGAACAGACAGGAATGTAACAGAGCAGGAGTGGCGGCCACATCTTTAATAAGGGGTGCACTGAGAGCAGGCGTTTCTATATTTCTAGATTTTATGTTTTTTTGTTTTTTTTCAAGGTTGGCTCCTTCCAGCTGTTTGTTAAAGGCTATAAGGATGCAGATTATTGGCTGCGGAGGTTTGAGGCGGAACCCCTTCCTGAAAATACCAACCGGCAACTACAGTTACAGTTTGAGAGGCTGGTGGTCTTAGATTACATAATCCGGAATACAGGTACATTTACACCACTGCTTGTTAAGAGTTGTGCCAAAATCATGCATTATGTCTCCGCAGGGTAGGGGGATAAGTGTCCAACTGCTAAAGGGCCGACAAGAACGGGGGTCCTGGGTCTCCCTGCATCAAGTGGTGCCACCCCATTTCTCTGTGGGACTCCCAAAGATAGCGTTGCACTTGGCTTCTCTTTGGCAGGCGATAAATGGAGTTAGGGAACATGCTTGACTGCCACTCATTCATACAGGGGGACACAGGACCCCCATTATGATCGGTGGATGGATCCCCTTTAATCTGGTACTTATACCATCCCCTGTGGATATAGAATCAGTGTTTGATCTTGGCACAACCCCTGTCGGTACAATACGAGGTGGACACATGTTAAACCCCTCCAGATCCTTGACCACAAAAGCACACGTCACAGTCATGTATGGCAAACGTTCATGGCATCAGTCACTCCAACTGCGCTTCCTGACAGTTTTCCCCCTCAAAATCATGTAATGGTCAACAGCAGAAGTTTTTTTTCTTTAGCTTTATAGCAAATAAACATTAGATCAAGTGACCCATTAAAGCGCTAATAGGAAATGCGTTTCCGTTTAAAAAATTTTTTTTTGTAATACCTTCCAGCATCCGTACATACATGTAGATGATTGCGCAGGGCGCCGAGCCTGTGCCCCCCCCCCACCCCCCGATCACCTGGGGGGTGGGGGGTGTTCGCTTTTTCCCCTCACTGCCAGCTCCTGCATTGATAGATGGGGCAGCCAGGATGTTACAATAGGGTCCCCAGAACCGTCCAGTGTAAGCCCCAGTAAAGGCGTACCTGAGTCATTTTACATGCGCAGGGTGTCATGTCATCTAGCCCTGTGACATTACATTACAAAAAAAACATTGTTAAAAATTTGTATTGGGACTGTAAAGAAAAAAAATAAGTTTAAAATGATTAAAAAAAAGTTTACAATAAAGTAAAATATCAACTCAAAGAAAAAAGTCAATAATTAGTAATAAGCGTACATATTAGGTAAACTCTCAATAATAAAAACTATAGCAGAAATATGTTTTCATGCATTCTGCCATTCTAAAAAATGTATCTAAATTAAAGGGGTTGTGGCAGCAATAAATGTTTTAATATATTTCAACACGAAAAACTAGTATTTTTGCAATTTTCTTTCTGTTAAAAAATGCTCCAGTTGTAAGATATTCTCTTTAGTTCATTATAATGGCGCCGCCTGGTGTTTAAACTATATAGTAGTGTGCAACTGCCACCAGGTATCTCTACTGCTAGAAATTGTGACAGTTACAGAGAGAGAGCTGCAACAGAAAGGACGCACCCACTGAGCTGTAATAAGGAGAGGACTGCAGTAGAGAGTACACCCCCCCCCACCCCCCAAGCTGAGATTTGGAGAGAGCTGCAGCAGAAAGGATACTCCCCCTGAGCGATGATGGGAAGAGAGCTGCAGCTGAAAGGACACCCCTCCTGAGTTGCCAGTTTGAACTAAATCTAGCAGAGCAATGAATGGGGAGATCACTGGATCCATGTGAGGCACAGGGCTGGTTCTAGCTCCGACATGTCTATATGATGTTTGATTTAAAAAAAAAATGAAAATCAATCATGGGGAAACCCCTTTAAAGATTGGCTGATATGTACAATGACTCTGCAACTTGCCCTAAACAGCTACATGGACATAAATATACAGAAGATCTGCCTGATTGAATGCTGTGCAAAAACAAAAATAATTCCTGTGGTCCTTTGAAGGGGGGTTTTCTCATGCTCAATGTAAAAAATGAAAACCAGACATCATATAGAACATGCCCATCTCTTTCTAACAAAGTTAGAACCAGCCCTGTACCTCACATGGATCCAGAGATCTCCTCATTAATAGCTCTGCTGGATTTATATCAAAATGACAGCTCAGGGGGCCTGTCCATGATCTCCCTATCACAGCTCAGGAGGCAGTTACCTTGTAACATAGTACATAAGGCTGAAAAAGTACATTTGTCCATCCAGTTCGGCCTGTCATCCTGCAAGTTGATCCAGAGGAAGGCAAAAAAACCTGTGAGGTAGAAGCCAATTTTCCCCACTTTAGGGGAATAAAAAATTCCTTCCCGACTCCAATCAGGCATCAGAATAACTCCCTGGATCAACGATCCCTCTCTAGTAGCTATAGCCTGTAATATTATTACACTCCAGAAATACATCCAGGCCCCTCTTGAATTCCTTTATTGTCCTCACCATCACCACCTCCTCCGGCAGAGAGCTCCATAGTCTCACTGCTCTTACCGTAAAGAATCCTCTTCTATGTTTGTGTACAAACCTTCTTTCCTCCAGACGCAGAGGATGTCCCCTCGTCACAGTCACAGTCCTGGGAATAAATAGATGATGGGAGAGATCTCTGTACTGACCCCTGATATATTTATACATAGTAATTAGCTCTCCCCTCAGTCGTCTTTTTTCTAAAGTGAATAACCCTAATGTTGATAATCTTTCTGGGTACTGTAGTTGCCCCATTCCAGTTATTACTTTAGTTGCCCTCCTCTGGACCCTCTCCAGCTCTGCTATGTCTGCCTTGTTCACAGGAGCCCAGAACTGTACACAGTACTCCATGTGTGGTCTGACTAGTGATTTGTAAAGTGGTAGGACTATGTTCTCATCACGGTATCTATGCCCCTTTTGATGCAACCCATTATCTTATTGGTCTTAGCAGCAGCTGCCTGACACTGGTTTCTACAGCTTAGTTTGCTGTTTTTTAAAATTTCTAGATCCTTTTCCATGTCAGTGTTACCGATTGTTTTACCATTTAGTATGTACGGGTGACTTGCATTATTCCTTCCCATGTGCATAACCTTACATTTGTCAGTGTAAAACCTCATCTGCCACTTATCTGCCCAAGCCTCCAATCTATCCAGATCCCTCTGTAGTAGTATACTGTCCTCATCAGTGTAAATTACTTTACACAGTTTAGTGTCATCTGCGAAAATTGATATTTTACTATGCAAGCCTTCTACAAGATCATTAATAAATATATTGAAGAGAATAGGGCCCAATACTGACCCCTGAGGTACTCCACTAGTGACAGTGACCCAATCTGAGTGTGTACCGTTAATAACCACCTCTGTGTTCTATCACTCAGCCAGTTACTTACCCACATACAGACGTTTTCTCCCAGTCCGAGCATTCTCATTTTATATACTAACCTTCCATGCTGTACAGTGTCAAATGCTTTGGAGAAGTCAAGATATACGACATCCATTGATTCGCCGCTGTCAAGTCTAGAACTTACCTCCTCATAGAAACTGATTAAATTTGTTTGACATGACCGATCCCTCACATTCAATCCCTTTAAGAGGTCACGAGTCCCCCCCCCCCCCCCCCAAACCGTGGTGCCACTTTTCTCTGGAAAACAATTGTATCATACGGGTTAAAATTCCACATCTCGTTGGTGGAGCCTCAGGCAGGTCCCAAAGATGTTATTAGATTGCCACCTGATCCTATTATCCTATTAAAATGCAGAATGTGCTGAGAAAAACGACTCGAGGTAGAGAAGACAATAATACTGTTTGTTTGTTTCTTACATTTATAAATGTGACATCTGTAACCCAATCCTACAGGAAGATTTTCCAGCTACAAGTCACGTCATGGCCGTACATGGCCTATACTCCATTGAAATCAGTTTTTATTCTCCGGTATCCCTGTAGAAATGCTCATGTGGGCGACCATATACATCAACAGTATCCATAGGGCTCCATTCATCAGACTGAGGCCTTAAGAGCGTTCTTTGGCCTCCATCTGGATGATATAGGAAGGCACGGCAAAGCCTAATTACATATAAAACATGTGTAGATGTTGGATTATGCGACTTACTGAAACTTCTGCATTCGCTTGTTTCCTCAGATCGAGGCAATGACAACTGGCTGATAAAGTACGACTACCCCATGGAGAATGCAGCGTCCAGGGTCAGTATTCGCAGGGTTTTAGGGACAGTTCTAACATCTATCAAAGCTGTCATAAGGAGTTTTTGAACCATTTGCTTCTCCTTAGGATTCAGATTGGATCTTAGTAAGAGAACCCATCATCAAGATCGCTGCTATTGACAATGGTTTGGCCTTCCCGCTCAAGCATCCCGATTCCTGGAGAGCCTGTATGTCTGTACTCCAACTATCTTCTTTATTGCCAAACAATTAGTAGGGGCCCTACGTATAGGCCGTCATTGTTTTTCTAAGAATACCTTTTCACTGACTTTTTTGTTTATTTGCTTCCTAAACGCACAATTAAAGGGAGTCTGTCATCAACATTTCACCTTTGTAACCCTTCCCATAGCTTTCTAGCAGCCTTACAGTTAATAAAAACATTACCTTTATGATCAATCCTGGACTCATAAAACCGGCAAAAAACATCTTTGTAGCATATGCAAATGAGGTCTCGCAGGGGCGGCGTTACCCTCGTAGGTGCCCTGCTAGCTCAGCCTTTTCTTCGCTTCCCCCGCCCCTTCCTTCCCTCTGACCGCCTATCTACTAACTTGTTTTGCCGACATCCCTCGCCTGCGCACTCGGTCCGTCGGCCGGCGCATGCGCACTGCGATGCCAATTCCTTGTACGGCATCACAGTAATTAATGCGCATGCGCCGATGGACCGCCTCCTTTGTTGTGTCTTCGCGCCGTTAGCCGGCGCATGCGCAATAGTTACTGTGATGCCGTTCAAGGAATGGGAATCGCAGTGCGCATGCGCCGGCCGTTGGACTGAGTGCGCATGCGCGGGATCTCGGCGAAACAAGAAGTTAGTAGATAGGCGGTCAGAGGGAAGGGGCGGGGGGAAGCGAAGAAAAGGCTGAGCTAGCAGGGCACCTACGAGGGTAACTCCGCCCCTGGGCACTTGCAAGACCTCATTTGCATATGCTACAAAGATGTTTTTTGCCGGTTTTATGAGTCCAGGATTGATCATAAAGGTAACGTTTTTATTAACTGTAAGGCTGCTAGAAAGCTATGGGAAGGGTTACAAAGGTGACATGTTGATGACAGACTCCCTTTAAGTAACTTTCTAAATAGTTTTCTTTAGAGATTTCTTCCATTTTAAATCTGCAGAGTCCTTCACCTGGCTGTCGATCCTGCTGAATTTGACATAAATCTGCCATGACTGATCCTATTTCTGATGTCTCTCTCAGTTCTCCTTCTCTGTGTTAAAGGGGTGGTGCAGCGCTATAGTATTGAGGACCTATCCTCAGGATAGGTGATCAATATTATATTGGCAGGGGGTCCAACTCCCGGCACCCAGGCCAATCTGCTGTTTGAAGCAATAGTAGTGTAATTACCTGCATGTCATCTCACTTGTAGAGGCGGCGCAGTGTAATTTGGGCACCTCTTGACACTTCAAACAGTTGATCGGCGGGGGTGCCGCGAGTCGTGACCCCCGCCGATCTGATATTGATGACCTATCCTGAGGATAGACCTCAATATTGTAGCGTTGCGCAACCCCTTTAAAGAGATTTTATTCCTCAGAATAGGTCATCAGTATGAGATCATGGGGTTCCGACTCTCGGCATACCCGGGAGGACGCCAGGGCGCTCACCAGAGCAGCGGTGAGCACAGTGGCCTTCTCGCAGTTTACCAAACACAATGCTGGTATTGGTATCGCAGCTCAGCCCCTTAGAATGTGACTGAGCTGACCTAGGCCATATGACTGTCACATGTCCTAGGAGGGCTAAGCGTTCACGGAGTGCCACAGACTCTTTATATAGCTGATCAGCAGAGGTGCCAGATGTCGGACCCTGCCGATTTTCATATTGATGACCTATCCTGAGGATAGATCACCGATATAAAGATCCCAGAATACCCCTTTAAGGCTGCCATGGACATTCAATAGCTCTCAGATGCATAGCTTGGTTTATCCAACAGATATCTCTTCCTACTAACCCTTATACATACAGGTTCGGTTTGGCCGAATGTATATGTGTATTCATCGGGCAGAGGGCGAACGAAAGCCGCTGCCATACACTTCTGGTGGCAGCTTACCTTCAGGGAGAACAAAAGGATTGTGCGAACAAATTCACTTTGCTCGATCCTTCTCTCCCCCAACATCATCAGGTTCATCCAATAATACACTAATGTGTATGGAGGACCTATAGAGAGATAGCAGCAGGAGGTTATATAGGGCAGATCGGAGTGTGGAGAGGGTGACGATCCAAGGGTGGAAGATCACACGGGCTGTGAGTAGGAACAAAAACCGATATAGGGCAGTTTGCAGGGGAAAGCAGCAGCATCCTGGACACACTAATTAGACATGTATTATTGGGAGGGAAACATCCACTTGAGAAAAGTCTGACATAGGAGCAGGGTGCAAAACTGAATATCAGGGGGTCTGAAAATGAATGAAGAAATGAACATTGCAAACTGAAATTTTGTGCAATTTTTTTTTTTATTAATTGAGATAAATACCTTTTACTTGTGGCTGATTCGGCCACCCTGCCTTATTTTTTAAAATATCGCTCCTGCCCCCCGCCACAGTGGGGTGCAGAATCAGCAGGGTGGCAGAATTAGCAGGGGGGGGGGGTATAATCTCATTCATTAAAAACCCATGAAAGGTCCTCTTTAAATCAAGGTAACCACTAACATGTAAAAATCATATCTTATATGTCAATGGTGTCCATAGCTTTTATGGGCTAAGTGCAGGCAAAAAATGAAAATCTAGTGTCCTGTGCTGTGGTGCCGCTGGAGCCAAGTGCTGGTCATGACCAATATGGGTAATGATATGATACTGGGACTCCTCTTTGTGGCTTTTCTAGATGTTCTCTTACGTGAGCGGCTTCCTATATTAACTGCGGCTCCTAACATTACCCTTTTGGCTGCTGATACATATTGGACCATTTAGTTTTTGTTTTTTTCCCCCTCTTCCTTAGATCCTTTCTACTGGGCCTGGTTACCACAAGCCAAAGTTCCATTTTCACAGGAGATCAAAGAACTCATCCTCCCGAAAATCTCAGACCCCAATTTTGTGAAAGATTTAGAGGAAGATCTCTATGAGCTTTTTAAGGTTGGATATCTTGCATATCTCCACTTCTGAGAACCTCCAGATACATTTACATACATAGGGCTCTGTTTGCACCCCGTCTGAGCCTTCCATCAGATATAGACATTGGGAGAACTGCCTCTGACATAAGACTCCATCGGTGGTATAGGTCACTTTTTGACTCCCAGCATAGCGTGGTCGGCTATGCTTTTCTATATAGGGGGGGGGGAAATAGGTATTTTGACCTCCATCTGTTGAATGAAACCCCATAGATACGTTTGACATGTACGCCAGGAGCTTTCATTGTCTATACAGCAAGCTTAAGTGCTACTGATATCAGCCACCCTGCTGTCCTCCTATAGATCTAGAAACCCTTAAAGGGTTTGTCCAGGGTTTTGATATTCGTGGCCCGCCCCGAGGATAGGGCAGGCATTCTCAAACTGCCGGCCCTCCAGCTGTTGCAAAACTACAACTCCCAGCATGCCCGAACAGCCTACAGGTATCAACCTACAGCAGGGCATTATGGGAGTTGTCGTTTTACAACAGCTGAAGGGCCGCAGTTTGAGGATGCCTGGGATAGGTCATCATTACCTGATTGGTGGGGTTCCGATTCCCGGCACCTGTGCTGTTTAGCTGTTTGAAGAGGCTGTGGCACTTTGGTGAGTGCTACGGCCTCCTCACTGCTTACAAAGCACCGCACTATTCATTGTATAGCGGCAGTGCTTGGTATTGTAGCCCAGTCCCATTTACTGATGTGACTGATGAACGTGACAGCATTGGCCAAGGAAAAGACTGCAGCGCTCACCAGAGCACCACTGTCTCTTCAAGCAGCTGATCGATGGGGTGCCAAGAGTCAGACCCCCATCGATTTAGATATTGATGACTTATCCTGAGGATAGGCCATCAGTATCAAAATCCCAGACAGCCGCTTTAATTAACATATTTTTCGCCCTATAGAATTTACCGGCCCATAAGACGCAGCTAGAGGAGGGCAATAGGAAGAAAATATATTTTTCATTAGACTTTAGATCAGACTACCAGTCAGACCCGGAAGAAGCGGTTCCAGCACTCGCAATAAAACTTTGTTGCACTTTATTTCTTCTTGTAGCAAATAACTTTCACATAGACACAATCCTCCACCCAAGCATACTTATCAGACCCCCAATATTAATAAGACCCTCAATCAGACCCCAATGTTAATAAGACCTCAGATCCACAATCGGACCTCAGCTCAGACCCCAATGTGAATGCCCCCCCAATCAGACCTCAGATAAGAGCCCAATATAAATTGTGCGCAGCCACAGTACAGCCGGCAGCAGGGGAGCAGGAAGTGGTGAGTGCAGAGCCCGAGGAGCGCTGTATTCACCGCTTCCCGATCCTCCCGTACTAATGAGCGCTCCCATAATGGGAGCACTCGTTACTATTCGCCCTCACTTTGGGGAGAAAAAGTTGTGTCTTATGGGGTGAAAAATACGGTACATATCATATATAACGCGCCTGGTTTTGTATCTTTATATTATAGAAGTTGTCTAATCATGAAAAAAAACTAGGGGTCATCGGTTTGCCCCATTTTCAGCTTCTGGAACTCCCAGCAATCAGATGTTCCCTCGATGCACTGGAAGCTGCAGCCGGCCAAACATGTGCCGAACATGTGCAGCACAGATATGTAGTGTCTACACGTCAGGCATTCGCATGGATGGGCCAGGAGGTACTACTCTGCATTAGAGAGGGGTTTCCTGAACATTAGCGCACCTCTAGGACACCCATAGACCTAATGTACCACATGGGATAGGTGATCTTAGACAACCAGTTTTTTTTTTTTTGTTTTTTTTTTTGGGGGGAGGGGATTGAATGAGAGGTAATGTGAAGTGGTCGGGGTTTGTGGGTCAGACACGTGACGCAGAATCCAGAAGTTATGAAGAAAGTGTTTGTTCGGGGTAACAATACGAGCCTCTGTTACTCGTGTGTCACATTCCTTCCCACGCTTTATACAATTTGCCGTGGTTTACAGTGAAAATTCATGAGCGTTTGTGGTTCGTCAACAAGAAAAGAAGCAGCAGTAAAACAGATCTGTAGGAGTCGGTCTGAACACGGCCTTGGGCGGGAATGAAAGATTCAGTGATTAGCAGTGGTCCCTGCAGCGCTGGGGTCCTGGGTCTAACCAGGGACATCTGCCCGGAGTTTGTGTTCTCCCCGTGTTTGCCTGGGTTTTCCAGATACTCCAGTTACAAGTAGGTAAATTGGCTACCTACAAAATTGACCCTAGTGTGCATTGTGTGTTGGGGTCAAGTGCCTGTACGGTCTCACAGGTGGTTGCAGCAGAATATATACTGTAATCTATTCCTTTTTGGTTTCTGAATTTCAAGGTAATATGGTGGTTAGTGGTGCCGAGATCTCCTGCACTAGTTTCTCCTTTTTGCTGGCATTGCCAGGGCGCCTGACTGTATATATTTGGTGCAAATGCCCAGATATGTTTTTTACATTTTGGCTGCCTCTGGCAGGGTCATGGGCAGCTTCTTGAACTTCTCTCTCTGGGGGGGTCAAGAATGTCCTTTTTAAGACATTTTCTGGAGGCTGTGTAGTAGACAATTGCCAGTCATTGAACACAATTGGGCGCCCCCCTTAATTTAAAGGGAACCTGTCACTGGGATTTTGGGTATAGAGCTGAGGACATGGGTTGCTAGATGGCCGCTAGCACATCCGCAATACCCAGTCCCCATAGCTCTGTGTGCTTTTATTGTGTATAAAATCTGATTTTATACATATGCAAATTAACCTGAGATGAGTCAGAGCTTGAAAATATGA
Organism: Bufo gargarizans; assembly: GCF_014858855.1. Classification (NCBI taxonomy): domain Eukaryota; kingdom Metazoa; phylum Chordata; class Amphibia; order Anura; family Bufonidae; genus Bufo; species Bufo gargarizans. The sequence continues at coordinate 387,874,571 of NC_058085.1, forward strand.
CTCTTCTCTGGTCACACAAGTAAGATATGACTGTTATGTTAATTTGCATATGTATCAAATCCGTTTTTTACACAATAAAAGCACACAGAGCTATGGGGACTCTGTATTCTGGATGTGCTAGCGGCCATCTAGCAACCCATGTCCTCAGCTCTATACCCAAAATCCCGGTGACGGGTTCCGTTTAAGGCTTTTTTATCCTGAGACAGGAGGAGCTGATGGCAATGGAGAGATGGATACTCCATCTTCTATACTATTTGCTCCCCTAACATCCTTTTTAGGGACCCCAGTGTTATAGGTGTACAGTCGTGGCCAAAAGTTTTGAGAATGACACAAATATTAGTTTTCACAAAGTTTGCTGCTAAACTGCTTTTAGATCTTTGTTTCAGTTGTTTCTGTGATGTAGTGAAATATAATTACTCGCACTTCATACGTTTTAAAGGCTTTTATCGACAATTGCATGACATTTATGCAGAGTCAGTATTTGCAGTGTTGGCCCTTCTTTTTCAGGACCTCTGCAATTCGACTGGGCATGCTCTCAATCAACTTCTGGGCCAATTCCTGACTGATAGCAACCCATTCTTTCATAATCACTTCTTGGAGTTTGTCAGAATTAGTGGGTTTTTGTTTGTCCACCCGCCTCTTGAGGATTGACCACAAGTTCTCAATGGGATTAAAATCTCGGGAGTTTCCAGGCCATGGACCCAAAATGTCAACGTTTTGGTCCCCGAGCCACTTAGTTATCACTTTTGCATTATGGCACGGTGCTCCATCGTGCTGGAAAATGCATTGTTCTTCATCAAATCATTGTTGGAAGAAGTTGCTGTTGGAGGGTGTTTTGGTGCCATTCTTTATTCATGGCTCTGTTTTTGGGCAAAATTGTGAGTGAGCCCACTCCCTTGGATGAGAAGCAACCCCACATATGAATGGTCTCAGGATGCTTTACTATTGGCATGACACAGGACTGATGGTAGCGCTCACCTTTTCTTCTCCGGACAAGCCTTTTTCCTGATGCCCCAAACAATCGGAAAGAGGCTTCATCTGAGAATATGACTTTGCCCCAGTCCTCAGCAGTCCATTCACCATATTTTCTGCAGAAGATCAATCTGTCCCTGATGTTTTTTTTGGAGAGAAGTGGCTTCTTTGCTGCCCTTCTTGACACCAGGCCATCTTCCAAAAGTCTTCGCCTCACTGTGCGTGCAGATGCGCTCACACCTGCCTGCTGCCATTCCTGAGCAAGCTCTGCACTGGTGGCACTCCGATCTCGCAGCTGAATCCTCTTTAGGAGACGATCCTGGCGCTTGCTGGACTTTCTTGGACGCCCTGAAGCCATCTTAACAAGAATTGAACCTCTTTCCTTGAAGTTCTTGATGATCCTATAAATTGTTGATTGAGGTGCAATCTTAGTAGCTACAATATCCTTGCCTGTGAAGCCATTTTTATGCAACGCAATGATGGCTGCACGCGTTTCTTTGCAGGTCACCATGGTTAACAATGGAAGAACAATGATTTCAAGCATCACCCTCCTTTTAACAGGTCAAGTCTGCCATTTTAACCCAATCAGCCTGACATAATGATCTCCAGCCTTGTGCTCGTCAACATTCTCACCTGAGTTAACAAGACGATTACTGAAATGATCTCAGCAGGTCCTTTAATGACAGCAATGAAATGCAGTGGAAAGGTTTTTTGGGGATTAAGTTAATTTTCATGGCAAAGAAGGACTATGCAATTCATCTGATCACTCTTCATAACATTCTGGAGTATATGCAAATTGCTATTATAAAAACTTGAGCAGCAACTTTTCCAATGTCCAATATTTATGTAATTCTCAAAACTTTTGGCCACGACTGTACACTGTGGCAGATGATGCTCACTTGATGTCTTTTAGTTGGGGTCTCAGACAGACTAAGCCCCCTCTCCGGAACCACCTTTTTTAAATTTTCTCCTGTCCCTTCTTATCTTTACTCTAGGAACTCTGCATTGGACATCTGCATTGTAATTACGGATATGACTTTAGCCTCATCAAGAGGGCGCCATAATAACCCATTATTTATGTCTGTTTTCTGTAGAAAGATCCGGGGTTTGATCGAGGACAGTTCCACAAGCAGATAGCCGTTATGAGGGGGCAGGTAAGTGATTTACCTTTCTTCGTACATCTCCTTCAGTCCTCGCTGGTGCATATACTTGCTGTGTATGTAATAACCTGACCACTTGGCATATTGGGACCATGGCCGCGTCTCCTGGACCTACTTAAGAGAGGTGCCACTGATGCGGCCACGTGGTCTCCCTCAGCCATTCGGCCACAAGGCATGTAGTATTGTTGTAAGGTGTCTTTCAGTGGGTGCAATTGCAGCTTAAGTTAGGGGGGGGTCTGTCTGCATATTCTTTTATTTAGGTGGACCACCAATCGAGGATTGTTTGTGTCATTACACATTTTCATATCTTCCGAAAAAAATTGATAGGACCTGCTATGTGCTGGAGCAGCTTTTTTTTTGGGAAACCTGCATAATGATGTTATCTGTCTTCTTTTGAGTGCTGTCACTGATCTGCAGATGTGTAATCGTGTGCGTGGCTTTTGTACAGATAATTAAAAAGGTTTTCCGAGATATTTTTACTGATGATCTATTCTCTGGATAAGTCATCGGTATCTGATGTGAGAGGGACAGACACCCAGGGACCCGCCAATAGGCTGTTTGAGAAGGCAGCGGCGCTTGCAGTAGCGCTGCTGCATTTTCTCAGCTCACCAAGTACAGCGCTGTCAATTGTACAGTGGCTATGCTTGCCGTGTGACCAATAAACGTGACATCACTGGCCTAGGAAAAGCTACTGCGAGTGCTGGTGCCTTCTCAAACAGCGGGGTCCTGGGTGTCAATCAGATACTGATAATCTATCCAGAGTATAGGTCATCAGTAAAAATATCTCAGAAAACCCCTTTAAAGGGGCATTCCCTTGTTAGACATTGATGGCATATCACTAGGATAGATGGGAACTACTCCTATCTCCAGAACAGGGTCCTTTAAATGAAGGAGAGCACACCACGCATGTGAAAGCGCTCCGCTATTTCCGGCAGTCCCATAGCAGTGAATGGAGAGTTGGCCATGCGTGTGTAGTGTGCTCCCCATTCACCACTATGGGATTTCCAAAAATAGTTGATCACGCTCCCATAGCAGTGAATGGGTCTGGACCTGTCTGTGGAATCCGCAGAGATTTTGCTTATGCATTGGGGACCGCAAATTGCACGGAACGGCCGAACAACAGCTGTGTGGATGAGGCCCTAAAATTGTAGATAACGAAAGGATGAACACAGTCCAAAATAGCCACACCAGGAGCTCCACTCTCCCCCAAATCACAGCGATTCAGTCATGCGGACTTCAACCATGAAATTGATGCTATTATATTGTACTCCCGACCCGTGTCCTCTTTCATACAAAATCACTGGTTACACGGGTAAATTCCAATATGTGAAGGACGCAGATCCCAACATCATCTTCTTGGCCTCCTGCACCCCCGCGGAGAAAGGATATATTTATGTATGGGTGTGCCTCTGTTAATTATAAGAGTAAGGGTGGGCCGAGTCCCCCGAAACGTCACTTGATGGCGGAGGAAGCCAAGAAGATGTCATTTGCTTTGTACATTACATTTTGGATGCGTGTAGTCAACAATTCTTCTTTTAATATTCAAAATGCATTACCCTTCTGCATAGGGGACAGCATTATAGTGCTAATGATATTATTATGGTATTTAGCAACGGCATTAATATAGTTAGTACCAGTATTATAGTATTTCGTGGCACTATTATAGTATTTAGCAGTGGAATTCAAATATTTAGTAACAGTATCTTAGTATTTTAGTGCCAGTATTATAATTTTTACTAGCTGTATTTATCAATTTAGTGCCAGTATTACAGCATTATAATTTTTTGTGACAGCATGGTAGTATTTAGTACCAGTATTATAGTGTTTTAGTGGCGGTATTAGTGTTTAGCAGTGGCATTGTAATATTTAGTAGCAGTATCTTTAGTATTGAGTGCCAGTATTATAATTTTTATTAGCAGTATTATAGTATTTAGTGCCAGTAGTATTGTATTTAGCAGCGGCATTATCATATTTATTAGCAGTTTTATAGTATTTAGTGACAGAATTATAGTATTGTTTCACTATTGCGCTAGTATTTAGCAGTTAACATTTTACACTGTAATATTTTGTAGCAGTATTTAGTGCGAGCATTATAATTTATACTACCAGTATTATAGTATTTTTAGTGTCAATATTATAGTGGAGTTGTCACTTCCCTTCCCCACTGCATTTCATATCACATTCAAAATGCAGGGGGCTGCATTAGCAGTTATGAATTCTGTGCTCCATCCTGAGGCATGATGGGAGTAAAATTTTATATATAATAGGAAGAATGTTTAGAAAAAATTTTATTTTCTGTAAATGAGATGTGATCCTAAATTTTTTTTTTTCCCCCCAGATCCTCAACTTGACTCAAGCTCTTAAAGATGAAAAGAGCCCATTGCAGTTGGTCCAGACTCCGCCTGTCATAGTGGAAACGGCGCGGTCCCATCAGAAGAGCACCAGCGAGTCCTATACACAGAGCTTCCAGAGCCGCAAGCCATTCTTTTCCTGGTGGTAACACACAGACAACCACTTGCTTCGGAAACACCAGAAAGGTGTCAGTCTGCAGCTGTAAAGCCACTACTTGGACATCAAACGAGATGAAAACTGACAAGTGGAGAGAACTTAGTCTGGATTTTTGGAGCGCTATTATAATTGACTAATTCACTGCCATGGAATATATACTAAACTAAATCCATTCCGGGTGCATGCATGCGGCATTAGGGATGCAATACGACACCGCGTGTAATCACAGAATTCAAGCCAAGATGAAGCTTTACCCTTTAATTGTATTATTACCGAATCCATCCAAGAAATGCTAGCCAGCAGTAAAACGTCCACACTACCTGATACTACTACATATAGTACCTGTGCACTTTCTCCTAGAGCAGATTGCTGGAAGTTGTAGTTCCACGGATCTGGCTCTTCCATAAACCTGATTTTAAAATAACCTAGTCATGCACGCCAGCCTTGCAACGAAATTTCTAGAACTAGAGGTACCGCATAGGTATGACATGTGCATGTTCTAGATTACTGGACAGTGCATCGTACAGACTGCCACCTAATGGATGCCAGTGGTATTGCATGCACTGGTAGTTGTACAGTCTGTATGAAGGCAGTGGGGGAACTTGTTTTCCCAGCCTCTTGCTCCGTGTGTGTGTGTATAGGGGATATACACACAGTGACACGCTCGTGATCCCTGCACATGCTCCAAAGTTTAAGTTACAAAACCCTCAGTGAGGGTTGTATTATATTTTTTAAAGGTACAGATAGCATCGGTTGTGTTTTAGCCTTCTCCATAAAATCTGCTATTTATAATTTCGGCAAATCTTTGTGGATTTGTTCAGAAAGGAAAACTGGCTGTTAAAAAAACAAACAATTTTTTTTTTAAACACAAACCCTATGGCAGATAAAATAAATGTTAACCAGTTAAAGGTCCTGCTGTTATCTGTGTTCATTGACTACGTGCCTTGGGAATTTTCCACAAACCACTAGCGAGTGTGCAGCTGCAAACAGAATTATTCAACCCCCATTACATACAGGTCCTTCTAAAAAAATTAGCATATTGTGATAAAGTTCATTATTTTCTGTAATGTACTGATAAACATTAGACTTTCATATATTTTTGATTCATTACACACCAACTGAAGTAGTTCAAGCCTTTTATTGTTTTAATATTGATGATTTTGGCATACAGCTCATGAAAACCCAGAATTCCTATCTAAAAAAATTAGCATATTTCATCCGACCAATAAAAGAAAAGTGTTTTTAATACAAAAAAAGTCAACCTTCAAATAATTATGTTCAGTTCTGCACTCAATACTTGGTCGGGAATCCTTTTGCAGAAATGACTGCTTCAATGCGGCGTGGCATGGAGGCAATCAGCCTGTGGCACTGCTGAGGTGTTATGGAGGCCCAGGATGCTTCGATAGCGGCCTTAAGCTCATCCAGAGTGTTGGGTCTTGCGTCTCTCAACTTTCTCTTCCCAATATCCCACAGATTCTCTATGGGGTTCAGGTCAGGAGAGTTGGCAGGCCAATTGAGCACAGTAATACCATGGTCAGTAAACCATTTACCAGTGGTTTTGGCACTGTGAGCAGGTGCCAGGTCGTGCTGAAAAAGGAAATCTTCATCTCCATAAAGCTTTTCAGCAGATGGAAGCATGAAGTGCTCCAAAATCTCCTGATAGCTAGCTGCATTGACCCTGCCCTTGATAAAACACAGTGGACCAACACCAGCAGCTGACATGGCACCCCAGACCATCACTGACTGTGGGGACTTGACACTGGACTTCAGGCATTTTGGCATTTCCCTCTCCCCAGTCTTCCTCCAGACTCTGGCACCTTGATTTCCGAATGACATGCAACAGTCCAGTGCTGCTTCTCTGTAGCCCAGGTCAGGCGCTTCTGCCGCTGTTTCTGGTTCAAAAGTGGCTTGACCTGGGGAATGCGGCACCTGTAGCCCATTTCCTGCACACGCCTGCACACGGTGGCTCTGGATGTTTCTACTCCAGACTCAGTCCACTGCTTCCGCAGGTCCCCCAAGGTCTGGAATCGGTCCTTCTCCACAATCTTCCTCAGGGTCCGGTCACCTCTTCTCGTTGTGCAGCGTTTTCTGCCACACTTTTTCCTTCCCACAGACTTCCCACTGAGGTGCCTTGATACAGCACTCTGGGAACAGCCTATTCGTTCAGACATTTCTTTCTGTGTCTTACCCTCTTGCTTGCGGGTGTCAATGATGGCCTTCTGGACAGCAGTCAGGTCGGCAGTCTTACCCATGATTGCGGTTTTGAGTAATGAACCAGGCTGGGAGTTTTTAAAAGCCTCAGGAATCTTTTGCAGGTGTTTACAGTTAATTAGTTGATTCAGATGATTAGGTTAATAGCTCGTTTAGAGAACCTTTTCATGATATGCACATTTTTTGAGATAGGAATTTTGGGTTTTCATGAGCTGTATGCCAAAATCATCAATATTAAAACAATAAAAGGCTTGAACTACTTCAGTTGTGTGTAATGAATCTAAAATATATGAAAGTCTAATGTTTATCAGTACATTACAGAAAATAATGAACTTTATCACAATATGCAATTTTTTTTAAAAGGACCTGTATTTGGCTGATAAACCTATCTTCAGCGCTGCAAGCTGGATTTCGCCCCCCAAAAAACTTTTATGCAGTTTTTAAAGCCAAAATCAGGAACGGATCATAAAAGGAGAGGGAGAGTAAACAGAACCGATCCAACATCTCCTCTTTTTTTAATTCGATACTGGTTTTGGTTTCCAAAACGATATCGGGAAACCTGACCGTGTGGTCGTACCCTAATGGTACCTGCACCCATTGCAGATTCTCCTGCAGAAAAACCCACAGTGTAAGGCCCCATGCACACGGCCGTGTTTCACAGCCATGTGCGGGCCGTGGAACCGCGGCCTGGATCCCTCCTGAGAGCAGGAGCGCACGGCGTCACTGGTTGCTATGACGCCGTGCGCTCCCTGCTGCCGCCGCAATACAGTAATACACTGGTATGATCTATACCAGTGTATTACTGTACTGTGCAGGGAGCGCACGGCGTCATAGCAACCAGTGACGCCGTGCGCTCCTGCTCTCAGGAGGGATCCAGGCCGCGGTTCCACGGCCCGCACACGGCTGTGAAACACGGCCGTGTGCATGGGGCCTAAGGCTGGGTTCACACGGGCGTTGCGGGAAAATGCGTGATTTTTCTGCGCGAGTGCAAAGTGCTTTAATCGCGTGTGAGAAAAATCGGCATGTTTGGTACCCAGACTTCTTCACAGAAGTTCGGGTTTGGTAGTGGCGTTGTGTAGATTTTATTATTTTCCCTTATAACATGGTTATACGGAAAAATAGCATTCTTAATTCAGAATGCTAAGTAAATTGGGGATGGAGGGGTTCAAAAAATAAAAATTTAACTCGCCTCATCCAGTGGATGAGGGGAGTCTAATATTAAATTTTATATATATATATATATATATATATATATATAATTTAATATTAGACTCCCCTCATCCACTGGATGAGGCGAGTTAAATTTTTATTTTATTTTTTGAACCCCTCCATCCCCAATTTACTTAGCATTCTGTATTTTCCCTTAACCATGTTATAAGGGGAAATAATAAAGATCGGGTCCCCATCCTGATTATCTCCTAGCAACCATGTGTGAAAATAATTCACTTCTATGGGGCCTGTGTTGCGTGAAAATCACCGCTCATGTGCACAGCCCCATTGGAGTGAATGGCTCCAGATTCAGTGTGGGTGCAATGCCTTCACCTCGCGCATTGCACCCGCGGGGAATTCTCGCCCGTGTGAAAGGGGCCTAATAAAGTACCAGCAAACTTGCCCTGCGCCCCTGCTACACCCAAGTGGCAAGGACAGCATAAAAACTCAGCACGTGACAAAGTATTGTTGCACGGGCATTTAAGTTGGAAAACGTGTGTCTTGCAACTCTTTATATGCCATTTGAGTTAGTAAATGACCCCCACTATCTACACTACCTGGACGTGACAGAAAGAGGACGCTATCAGAGGCTGTTGGCAGATTCCTGAGGAGGCAAGTGGTCAGAGACCCTTAAGTAACTGCAAAAATCCAGCAGCAAGATTTGCTAACAGCAGGCGCTGAGGTTTCAGTTTGAACAGTAAGGCCACATTCACACAACCACATTTGAGATCCATGTTCTATACCCAATTTTTGCAGGTGGGACACTGTTCTATTCATTTCTATGGGGTCTCTCCCCCCCCCCCTCCCAAAAAAAAAACAAAAAAAACACTGCACACTCTAGGTGCCATCTGCATCCTTGTCACCGTCCCGCAAATTATAGAACAGGTCTTATTCCTGTTCATTTTGCAAAGAGCATTTAGGCCTCCTGCACACAAACGTGTGCGCCCTGTGGTTGTGCTGCGGCCCGCAATGCACGAACACTGTCCGTGGGGCAGCCGCAGGGGATCGCTGACCCATTCACTTTAATAGGTCTGCGATCCGGCTATTCTGCAAAAAGATAGAACATGTCCTATCTTTTTGCGGGACGAAACCCCACGGAAGCACTCCGTAGTAGTTCCGTTCCGCATCTCCGGACCCATTCAAGTGAATGGGTCCGCATCCATGATGCGGAATGCCCATGGAATGGTACCCGTGTATTGCGGATCTGCAATTAGGCCTCTTTCACACGACCGTATGGCTTTCAGTGTTTTGTGGTCCGTTTTTCATGGTTCCGTTTGGCGTATACAGTGATTACATAGAAAAAAAAAATTGGACAGGGCATAAACATTTTCAATAGATGGTTCCACAGGAACGGATACATTTCCGTATGTGTTCTGTTTTTTTTTTGCTGACCCATTGACTTGAAGGCAATAATAGGACACGTTCTTTCAACGGAAACTGAATGCATATTCAGTTTTTTTGCGGAACCATTGAAACGAATGGTTCCATATACAGAATGCAAAAAACGGCCCATAAACGAAAAAAAATAAGTCATATGAAAGAGGCCTTATAGTGAGAAAAGACAGTATGTGCATTTTGTGGACTTCAATACTGATCCAGTCATGTGCAAGAGGCAAATACTAAACAACGGTCTCCATCCTTGAATTCCAAGACGTACACATCTACTGCCCCAAAACCTCAAGAAAAGTCAGCTTCAACATGCTCAAAGCCATATGAATAAGCCACAAAAGGTTTGGGATTATGTTCTGTGGAGCAATGAAACTAAATGGGAACCTTTTGGACCTACAGATCTATCTATCTATGCCTGGAGGAGGAAAAATGAAGCATTTGCTGCTTGCAGTGACATGACGAGGCTCTGGGGCTACTTTGCTTCCTGTGACACTGGAAACCTGCAAGATGGATTCAATCAAGTATGAGGAAATCTTACTAAAAGAAAATTCTAACTAGCCTTCTGTGAGGAAACTAAAGTTTGGGCGTCATTGGACCTTCCAATAGCACAGCGATTCCAGGCAGTCCTCAAAGTCCACCAAAGCTTGAATTCAGGAGAAGTCCTAGAAGATTCTGTAGAGGAGTCACAAGCACCTGATTTGAACCCACAGCTTTGGTGGGAGTTGAAGAAGGCAGCTGCAGCATGCAAACCTAAAGGCCCTTTCACACGCTCCGTGATCCTCCGTTCTGGATGCCGCTCGTCTTGCAGGAGCTCACGGCCTTAGGCCGAATGCACACGGCTGTTTTTCACGGCCGCGAACGGTCCGTAGAACCGCGGCCTGGATTCCTGCTGAGAGCAGGAGCGAACGGCGTCATTGGTTGCTATGACTCCGTGCGCTCCCTGCTGCCGCAATACAGTATAATGGGGGATTCAGCCCGCACAACCCCTAGCAGGTGCAGAGTGCTATGGCGAAATACAGATACAAACGCAAAAACACAATGCAATAGCACACTGCAACCAGCACTCTGCCCTGCCTTTATGCTGGATGTTGAATAAGGCATTGGTGTACATTTTGGCCAAAGCGTAATAAGCCACTCACCAATACAGTGGTATGATCTATACCAGTGTATTACTGTACTGTGGCGGCAGCAGGGAGCGCACGGCGTCATAGCAACCAATGACGCTGTGCACTCCTGCTCTCAGCAGGAATCCAGGCCGCGGTTCCACGGACCGCTCACGGCCGTATACTGATTTATAAAGCTGTGTGCCTCTGCATGACCTTACTTCTACAGGATCAGAGGGACAGCTTTATGTCAGTATGATTCTGTATCAGTAAGGTGCTGCAGAGCACACAGCATTATAAATCAGTATAATGCAGTGCGCTCCTGCAAGACTAGCAGCGTCCAGAATGGAGGATCAAGATCACACGCACGAGTCCTGCACTGCACGCGCTCACCTGAAATAGGCCTCATGCACACGAACTTATTTTGTTTCAGTGTCCGTTCCATTTTTTTTGCGGATAGGATTCAGACCCATTCATTTCAATGGGTCCGCATCCGTATGTCCGTTCCGTAGCCCCGCAAAAAAATAATAATTTAGAACATGTCCTATTGTCCGTTTTAGGCATTGTTATAATGGAGCCGTGCAAAAAAAAAAAAAAAAAACACGGATGTCATCTGTTTTTTGCAGATCCGCAAAACACATACGGTCGTGTGCATGTAGCTTTAAGAATATTAGTGAACTATGAAAAATGGGCCAAGAGTCCTCATGAACACTGCTAGGAGCTGGCGTCTGGCTATACATCATATTTGCAGAAGGTCATAAAAGCAGGGGGCTGTGCTAAAGACAGTCATGAAGGGGTTGAATCATTCTGAGATTATAGTAATCCAAGTGACATTGTGTGGACTTTGAGAAACAACTTGTTATATTAGTTGTGTTGAGTCATTTAAAGGGGTTGTCCCATTTCCAGAACTTATCCCCCAGCCACAGGATAGTGTCTGATCGGCGGCGGTGTGACCACTGGGTTAGGCTAGAATCAAGTCAGCTCAGTGGGTGGTTTCAGTAGTGTATCTGATACCGCACCATGAGCTCATCAGACCAACTGTGTAACGGTATAACACCAGACGCGGCCCGTGTGTAACAGCAGTCCTAGTAAGTCTGCAGCAACATAAACATTCAAGGATCTGCAGCAGAAATTTCTACTGAACACGGCCTAATGCATTCACACAGGGTTTGCAGTAAAATGTCAGACACGCGACAATGCTTTTACTTTTTATTGTCCGAGCAGAGATGAGGTTTTCCCAAGGTTATTTACTTGCCGCCATCTACGGTAATAACTAAGCTTCAGCATGGATCTTTGTTCGGATGAGCAGACTACAGACTTATCCCTGTCTTTTGAATAAATATCTTCCTGCGAGATATCGCACCTCTGATATCATATCGGCGGTGGACAACACTGTAGACAGATCCCAATCGGACTATAAAGACTCGGCCATGAGAACTTTCCTAGAGATCAATAGACAGCAATTCGAAGGTTGCCCATAATCAATGGTACATAGTGTTTCTCTGGCGCAGCTCCCCTATAGCTGCCTGTAATAAATACCATAAATAACGGCCAGGATGGTTCCACATCTTCACCATGTAAAGTTACTCATTTGGAGTGTTACCTAAGGATTTAGTGTCAGTAGTGCAGAATTACATAAGAGGCAGCAGTCGTGGTCGCCGTCCAGCTGCTGGTTCTTGCATAGGTTTCCAGTTTGTGAAGCAGCAGCGGGGACAACCGTCCCAGGACCTTGCACAGTTCATCGCCTGATTTGGTGCAGGTAGTCTGGGATCTGCCTCTTCTGGTGCAGTCTTAGTTTATTCTTTTGTCTGTGGATTCCAGAGGATTTCTTGGCCCCGCAGAGTGCTGGCCTCTCTTGAGCATCACCGACGGGCTGAGGGGGATCCTCCTCTCCAGAATTCCCATCTTCTTTAATGCTGTAAGGGAATTAGAAAATGACTGTCAGCCCTTCTCAGGAGAGAGGAATAAACAAAAAAAACAAAAAAAAACACACAGTTCAATCATGAATATTAAAAGGGGTATTCCTACTTTATGACAAATCCATCCACAGGATATATGCCATAAATGTCTGTTGAGGGTGACCCAGCTGGATAGGCAGAGAATGAAGGGAGAGATAGCAGCTTCATGTGTGCGGCCCCTCCATTCACTTTATGGGATTTACACAAAACAGTAGAACAAGTGTGGAGAGCGACAAAGACATGGGGGCCCGCCTTTCCATTTATCCTCAGCCCCCTCACCAGGCAGGCCGGGAAACCTTGTTGTCTCCAAAAATTCTGGTCCCGAAGCTTTCTGCATCTACCAGACGTTAACAGCATATCCTGGGGCTATTCTATAAATGCCCAAGGTTAGAATGCTTTTAGAAAGTTTCTCCGCTTTTGAACAATTCCTGGTGGTTAGAAAGTTAAATCGACCACAGGTCCAGCTTCAGGAACCCCTGGTGATCAGTAGAGATGAGCGAACCTGAACTTTATGGGTTCGGCAGTCGGGCAGTGGAGGAATCCAGTTATCGATTGCTTTTAAACAGGAATTCTATGACGGAATGCAAAACGGAAGGCTGTAAGAGGCATTCTGTTTTGCTCCGTCATAATACAAGTCTAGTTTTTATCCCCCCCCCCCCAAACAAAACAAAAGATGCTGATCTGGCACCACTGACTCAATGATTTTCATGCCAGATCTGGTTAGTTGCATTTGCAAACCGGACACAAAAACACTGCTTGCAATGGTTTTGTATCCAGCGGCAGGACATAATGGATGAATACTAACCATGTAATTTAGGTTTCAGATCCTTTATCGGATCTCAAATCCTGAACAAGACGACGCAGATGTGAAAGTAGTCTTATTCAGTGATGGACCGAGTCTGCCAGAGCCCGTATAGGATCAGGGTAGTGTTAGGCTACTTTCACACTCGCGTTGTTGCGGATCCGTCATGGATCTACACAGACTGATACGTTCAGATAATACAAACGTCTGCATCCGTTCAGAACGGATCAATTGTATTATCTTTAACATAGCCAAGACAGTCTTGAACACCATTAAAAGTCAATAGAGGACGGATCCGTTTTTTTCTATTGTGCCAGATGTGTCATAGAAAACAGATCCATCCTCCATCGACTTACATTGTGTGCCAGGACGGATCCGTTTGGTTAGTCTAGTCAAGCGGACAGCAAAACGCTGCAGGCAGCCTCCAGAGCGGAATGGAGACTGAACGGAGGCAAACTAATGCATTCTGAGCGGATCCTTATCCATTCAGAATGCATTAGGGCAAAACTGATCCGTTTTGGACCGCTTGTGAGAGCCCTGAACGGATCTCGCAAATGGAAAGCCAAAACGCGAATGTGAAAGTAGCCTTAGTGAGACAACCCCTTTAAAATCACCCCACCGATCTAAGGGTGCCTGGCTGGTTTTGTACAGTCCCTCTATTGCTCGACTGTTCCCATATCTTTCATAGGATACAATGGAGAGAGAGACGATATTCTGGCTGACAACAGAAAGGACCCTTACCAGAGTTTACTGAAGTTTTGCACAGACAGTCCTCCGATCCCATCACCGCTCCGTTTCTGATGCGATAAACGAAAGCCCTTGTTCCTCTTCTTTCTCCGGAGCTGATCAAGGCGTCTGCAACGTGCCTGTCTCCGGCGTAGTTGTAGATGATCTGAGCTCGTTCATCCGCGAGCTCATCCCCGTTGGTGCGGAAGAGCGTTGTATCTGCAGGAGGTC